>NW_028261388.1:1343193-1549130 GCF_051295495.1 Thamnophis sirtalis | reverse complement strand
TGCTCCAAACTCAATTGCAGGAAATACGACTTCAGCAACCGAGTGGCCAATGCCTGGACTTCACTAACTGGGGTTTCATTCCCAAACCCCCATAATTTTAACCTTAGACTGTCTGCTGTTGACCTCACCCCCCCTTCCTAAGAGGTCTGTAAGGGGGCGTGCATAAGTGCACCAGGGTGCCTTCCGTCCCTGTCCTAATGTTCCCTTGTATTATTCGCATTCATTTCATGTATTCATAATCGTGTCTATCCTATATCTGTTATTTAATTCATGCTTGAAGAAATAAATAAATAAAATACCTATATCCATCCATCCACCTACCTACCATCTTTCTCTTTCATATCTATCTCTATCCATCTATCCATCCCTGTCCTAATGTTCCCTTCTATTCACATTCATTTCATGTATTCATAATCGTGTCTATCCTTATATCTGTTATTTAATTCATGCTTGAAGAAATAAATAAATAAAATACCTATATCCATCCATCCACCTACCTACCATCTTTCTCTTTCATATCTATCTCTATCCATCTATCCATCCCTGTCCTAATGTTCCCTTGTATTCACATTCATTTCATGTATTCATAATCATGTCTATCCTTATATCTGTTATTTAATTCATGCTTGAAGAAATAAATAAATATCTATATCCATCCATCCACCCACCTACCTACCATCTTTCTCTTTCATATCTATCTCTATCCATCTATCCATTCTGTCCTAATGTTCCCTTGTAGTCGCATTCATTTCCCATATTCATAATCATGTCTATCCTTATATCTGTTATCTAATTCATATTTGATGAAAATAAATAAAATATATCCATCTCCATTCATCCATCTATCTATCATCTCTTTCATATCTATTCTGTCTGTTTATATCCATCCATCCCTGTCCTAATGTTCCCTTGTATTCACATTCATTTCATGTATTCATAATCGTGTCTATCCTTATATCTGTTATTTAATTCATGCTTGAAGAAATAAATAAAATACCTATATCTATCCATCCATCCACCTACCTACCATCTTTCTCTTTCATATCTATCTCTATCCATCTATCCATCCCTGTTCTAATGTTCCCTTGTATTCACATTCATTTCATGTATTCATAATCATGTCTATCCTTATATCTGTTATTTAATTCATGCTTGAAGAAATAAATAAATATCTATATCCATCCATCCATCCACCTACCTACCATCTTTCTCTTTCATATCTATCTCTATCCATCTATCCATCCCTGTCCTAATGTTCCCTTGTATTCGCATTCATTTCATGTATTCATAATCGTGTCTCTCCTTATATCTGTTATTTAATTCATGCTTGACGAAATGAATAAATAAACGCTTGTTATTCTGCTATTCATTCCCTTGATTTCCGATGTTTCGGTTGATGCCTAAGGCCAACACAGGCTGATGCCACAAAAAGTCAACACAGTCCTAGGCTCCCTTAACAGAGAGACAGAATCAAGATCCCGTGAAGGGTTAATGCCACTTTATAAGGCCTTGGTGAGGCCACACTTGGAATATTTGCATCCAGTTTTGATTGCCACGATGTAGAAAAGATATGGAGACTCTAGAAAGAGTGCAGAGAAGAGCAACAAAGAGGATTAGGGGACTGGAGACTAAAAACATATAAAGAACAGTTGCGGAACTGGGTATGTCTAGTTTAATGAAAAGAAGGACCAGGGGAGACATGATAGCAGCCTTCCAATATCTCAGGGGTTGCCACAAAGAAGAGGGAGTCAAACTATTCTCCAAAGTAGAAGAAGGCAGGAATAGAAGCAATGGATGGAGAGAAGCAACCTGGACTTAAGGAGAAATTTCCTGACAGTTGGAACAATCAATTTAGAAGTTGTGGGTGGCTCCATCACTGGAAGTTTTTAAGGAGAATTGGATATTATAATCCATAATCATTTGTCTGAAATGATGTAGGGTTTCCTGCCTGAGTGGGGAGTTGAACGTGGAGTGGTTTAGGGCCTCCTGCTTGAGCAGGGGGTCGGACTAGAAGACCTCCAAGGTCCCTTCCAACTCTGTGACCTCCAATTTTGTCCCTCCCAAATGTGTTCTTCTATTCGCCAAAGCCGGACAAGAAGCGATGGATGGAAACTAACCAAGGAGAGAAGCAACTTGGAATTGAGGAGAAACTTCCTGACAGTGAGGACAATTAACCAGCGGAACTGTTTGCCACCAGATGTTGTGGGTGCTCCAACATTGGAGGTTTTAAAAGTTGAGATGGGACAGCCCTTTTGTCCGGAATGGCCCAGGATCTCCCTGCTACGTGGTCTCTTCCTTGAGCAGGGGGTTGGACTAGAAGACCTCCAAGGTCTCTTGTGCTTCTGTTGTTGTGGCTATTACAAACCTCACTCCGTATCAATGTCCTTTCGAGAAGAGTTTCCTAGCCAGAAAAATCCCATTACTGCACTTTGTGTTTTGTTTTGTTTTAAATTAAGTTGTTGTTCTGCATTTGCCCACACAAATCCTTCGGTGAGTTTATCGATTGTTGCGTGCTTGGCATCCTCTCATCTTCTGGTGGAGCACTTAGGAGAAATCAAGGCCTGAATGAAACAGGAGACCTGATACCATTCCTGATAAATGGCTGTCCAGTTTCTTCTTGAAAACCTCCAGTGATGGAGCATCCATAACTACTGGTGGCAAGCTGTTCCACTGGCTAATTGTCTTCACTGTTAGGAAGTTTCTCCTTAATTCTAGGTTGCATCTCTTCTTAGTTAGTTTCAACCCATTGCTTCTTGTTCTACCCTCAGGTGCTTTAGAGAATAGCTTGATTCCCTCTTCTTTGGGGCAACCCCTGAGATATTGGAAGGCTGCTATCATGTCTCCCTTGGTCCTTCTTTTCATTCAACTAGACATACCCAATAACAGAATGCCAGAGTTGGAAGGGACGTCGGAGGTCATCTAGTCCAATCTCCTGCTCAAACAGGAAACCTTACACCACTTCAGACAAATGGCTCTCCAACATCTTCTCAAAGACTTCCAGTGTTGGGGCGTTCAGAACTTCTGTTCCACTGATTAATTGTTCTGACTGTCAGATAATTTCTCCTTAGTTCCAGATTGCTTCTCTCCTTGATTAGTTTCCACCCATTGCTTCTTGTTCTATTCTCAGGTGCCTTGGAGAATAGCTTGACTCCCTCTTCTTTGGGGCAGCCCCTCAAATATTGGAACGCTGCTATCATGTCTCCCCCCAGTCCTGCTTTTCATCAGACTAGATATACCCAATTCAATGCAGTTCAGAATCCTGCTAGAAAGGACCTTGGAGGTCTTCTAGTCCAACCCGCTGCTGAAGCAGGAGACCTGATACCATTCCAGACAAATGGCTGTCCAATCTCTTTTTGAAAGCCTCCAGTTATGAAGCACCCACAACTTCTGGAGGGAAGCTGTTCCACTGGTTAATTGTCCTCACTGTTAGGAAATTCCTCCTCAGTTCTAAGTTGCTTCTCTCCTTGATTAGTTTCCACCCATTGCTTCTTGTTCTGCCCTCAGGTGCCTTGGAGAATAGTTTGACTCCCTCTTCTTTGGGGCAACCCCTGAGATACTGGAAGGAAGGAAGGTGGGAAGGAAGGAAGTTGGGAAGGAAGGAAGGAAGGAAGGAAGGAGAAAAGGAAGGAAGGAAGATGGGAAGGAAGGAAGCAGAGAAGAAATGGAGGGAGGGAGGAAGCAAGGAGAGAAGGAAGGAAGGAGAGGAGGGAAGGAAGGAGAGAAGGGAGGGAGGAGGGAAGGAAGGATCTCTCCTTGATTAGTTTCCACCCATTGCTTCTTGTTCTACCCTCAGGTGCCTTGGAGAATAGGTTGACTCCCTCTTCTTTGTGGCAACCCCTGAGATATTGGAAGGAAGGAAGGTGGGAAGGAAGGAAGCAGAGAAGAAATGGAGAGAGGGAGGAAGGAAGGAGAGAAGGAAGGAAGGAGAGGAGGAAAGGGAGGAGAGAAGGAAGGAAGGAGAGGAGGGAAGGGAGGAGAGGAGGGAAGGAAGGAGAGAAGGGAGGAGGGAAGGAAGGAAGCAGAGAAGGGAGGGAGGGAGGAAGCAAGGAGAGAAGGAGGGAAGGAAGGAGGGAAAGAGAGAAGGAAGGGAGGAGAGAAGGAAGGGAGGAGAGAAGGAAGGATCTCTCCTTGATGAGTTCCCACCCATTGCTTCTTGTTCTAACCTCAGGTGCCTTGGAGATAGCTGACCCCCTCTTCTTTGTGGCAACCCCTGAGATACTGGAAGGAAGGAAGGTGGGAAGGAAGGAAGGAAGGAAGGAAGGAAGGAAGATGGGAAGGAAGGAAGCAGAGAAGAAATGGAGGGAGGGAGGAAGGAAGGAGAGAAGGAAGGAAGGAGAGGAGGGAAGGGAGGAGAGGAGAGAAGGAAGGATCTCTCCTTGATTAGTTTCCACCCATTGCTTTCTTGTTCTGCCCTCAGGTGCCTTGGAGAATAGCTTGACTCCCTCTTCTTTGTGGCAACCCCTGAGATATTGGAAGACTGCTATCCTGTCACCCCTGGTCCTTCTTTTCATCAAACTAGACATACCCAAAATTCCTGCAACCGTTCTTCGTATGTTTGAGCCTCCAGTCCCCTAAATCCTCTTTGTTGCTCTTCTCTGCACTCTTTCCAGAGTCTCCACATCTTTTTTTATATCGTGGCAAGAAGAACTACATAACCCCAAAAAATGAGGCCAAGCTATTTAGAAGCCACGTAAATTCCAGGAGGTATTTTGGAAACTGCTTCCTCTGCAATCTCTCCGCGGTGTCTGGAGGCTGTGACCTGCCAGAGAAGGTCGCCCAAAAGTGATTCAAGAATCCGAGACGGACAGACTGGCTAAGCAAAAATCCGCCTGATATCCAGAGCTCTTTCGGCAGTCTTTCTGCTGAGTTTGCAAAGTTCCTTTGCAAAAAAAGGGGGAAATGAAGACCAGAAGAAGAAGAAGAAGAAGAAGAGGGGAGAGAAAAAAAAGAAAACTGTAGGCTTTTTTTTCCCTTTTTTCTGCATGATACGGGTAAAAAAAGCTGCACTTAGGATTTGTGGTTTTTGAGGATTGGGGGAAAAATCTGGGTAATAGAAAAAAAAAACCGACCACATTTCCTCCCTTCTTTGACCGTTGGCGATTTTTGCAACGTCACTGAAAATGCAAAATTAAAACATGAGACCAACTAGCAGCGTTGAAGTCTGAAACAATACAAATTAAAGTACAAATGCAATTAATTTTAAAGTGAGTTTTTTTTTCTTTCTGCTATTATTCTCTCCTTCCATAGTTTTGCTTCTTTCTTTCTTTTCTTCCTTATTCTCACCCTTTCCTTCCTTCTTCTCCATCTCCCTTCTTTCCTTGTCTCTCTCCATTTCTTCTGTTGCTTTCTTTCTTTTATCCTTTCTTTACTCTTTCTTTTTTTTTTTTTTTTTTCTTTCTCTTTCTTTTCCTATTCCTCATCCTCTTTCCCTTCCATCCTACCTTTCCTTTTTTCTTTCTCTCCTTCCACAGTTTTGCTTCTTTCTTTCTTTCTTTCTTTCTTTCCACATTCTCATCTTTTTCTTCCTTCCCCCTCCCTCCCTCCTTTCCTTCCTTCCTTCTTCCTTCTTTCCTCATCTCTCTCTATTTCTTCTCTTGCTTTCTTACTTTATTTTTTCTTTATTTTTTCTCTTCTTTCTTTCCCTTTTCCCCGTCCTCTTTCCTTCCATCCACCCTTCCTTTCCTTTTTTCGTTCTGCTAACATTATCTCCTTTCATAGTTTTGCTTCTTTCTTTCCTTCCATATTCTCACTCTTTTCTTCCTTCTTCTCCTTCCTTCCTTCCATTCCCGCCATCCCTCCCTCCCTCCCTTCTCAGTTTGGGTTGCTTCGTATATTCTTTGTAAAAACCCTTAAAAATATTAATTTATAAAGGATAAAAAGGGGAGGTGATCTGCTTGGAAAAAGCAGGTGTTTTGAAAACAATGTCCAACAGATCTGGTGAGGTTGATGGTTTTTTAAAAAATTCATCTGTCCCAGGTGGTTCCCCGCCCACCCCCCAAAATAACCCTTTTCCATGAGGACCCTGATTTTTTAAAAAGAATCTCTCCATATTCACCCCTCCACACAAAACACTAAGCCGATTAACATCCGAACTTCTCCTCTTCTCCAGTTTCATCTTTTTCTATTTCAATCGAAACTCAAAGGCAGTAATTTAATTTTTTAAAAGTCTCTTTGAAGTCTATTTTAAAGCCCGAAATAAAATGGAGAGAAATGGGATCGAACCGGGGCTAAAAACGGAATGTCTGCCATTCAGAGAGGTTGGCAAAATGAACAGTAAAATCTGCCAATGGCCAAAAAAGACACGAATTGTCTTTGTGTGACCCAATAATAGTCTCTTAGGAGGTTTTGGCTATGAAGCTTTGACAAAATAGTTGTCCATTTTCGTCCCCATGGGAGGGGACCTCACAGCTCTGGAAACCCCTTCATAGATAGGTTTTCTCCAGGAGGATCTGTCCACAGCTTGGACCTTTAGATCTTCCACTGGTGCCTCCATCACGCTGTGACTGAATGCATCCATCTTACTCCTTGTTTCTGCCTCTCCTCCTCTTCTTCCTCGTCTCCTCCTCCTCCTCCATCCTCCTCTTCTTCCTCTCCTTCTCCTCCTCCTCCTCTGCTTCTTCTTCTTTCTTCTTCTTCTCTTTTTCTTCTCAGCTGCCTCCATCACTTCTGCTTCTTCTTCCTTCTTCCTCTCCTTCTCCTCCTCCTCCTCTTGTTCCCCTCCTTCTCCTTCTCCTCCTCTGCTTCTTCTTCTTTCTTCTTCTTCTCTTCTTCTTCTCAGCCGCCTCCATCACTTCTGCTTCTTCTTCCTTCTTCCTCTCCTTCTCCTCCTCCTCTTATTCCTCTCCTTCTCTTCCTCTGCTTCTTCTTTCTTCTTCTTCTCAGCCGCTTCCATCACTTCTGCTTCTTCTTCCTTCTTTCTCTCCTTCTTCTTCTCCTCTTCTTCCTCTCCTCCTCCTCCTCCTCTCTGCTTCTTCTTTCTTCTTCTCTTCTTCTTCTCAGCCGCCTCCATCACTTCTGCTTCTTCTTCCTTCTTCCTTCTTCCTCTCCTTCTCCTCCTCAACTTCTTCTTCCCCTTCTTCTCCTCCTCCTCCTCTCCTTCCTCTCCTTCTCCTCCTTCTCCTTCTTCCAACTTAACTAGCATTATGGACTCTTCAAAAGCCTTCACATGGATTGATTATCTGTGACAGTTCTTAATTCTTATACTAGCTACATACTGTTGAGTCAGGACAAGGAGAGAGAGGTGTGGAAAAGGGGGGGAGGAGGAGGAGGATGGGGAGGGGGAGGAAGAAGAAGAAGAAGAGGAGGAGGAGGAGGAAGAGGAAGAGGAGAGGGAGAGGAGGAGGAGAAGAAGAAGAAGAAGAAGAGATGGAGCAGGATGGAGGAGGAGGTAGAGGAGGAGGAGGAGGAGAAGAAGAAGAAGAGGAGGAGGAGGAGGAGGAGGAGGAGAGGAGGAGAGGGAGAAGAAGATGAGGAGAAGAAGAAAGAAGAAGAGATGGAACAGGATGGAGGAGGAAGAGGTAGAGGTAGAGGTAGAGGTGGAGGAGGAGGAGGAGGAAGAAGAAGAAGAATAAGAAGAAGAAGAGAGGGAGAGGAGGAGGAGGAGGAGGAGGAAGAAGGGAAGGGAGGGAGGGGAGGGAGGGAGGGAGGAGGGAGAGGGAGGAGGAAGGAAGGAAGGAAGGAAGGAAAAATGTTCCACAAATCTCCAAGGTCATTTGGCGGGAGGGGGTATCCCAATCCCCCCACAAAAAGGGGATAACAGCACCTGCTCCTCCATCCCAGCTTAATTGAGGCTCCACACTCAATTAAGGATGTCAGGGTCATCCGTTGCTGACTTCCATGTGTTGAATCCTCCCCGCTTTCCATGCATTCAGCTTAGAATAGAACAGAGCTGGAGGGGACCTTGGAGGTCTTCTAGTCCAGCCCCTTGCTCAAGCAGGAGAGCCTATGCCTGGCCCTCCTCTCTGCTCTCCAATGCTCCACCCCTCTATAGACCCTTCAAATCAAATAATAAGAACAACAATGAAATTGCTATATATGTATACCTTTAAAAGGAGGGTGTATGTTAAAATTATTAAGATGAAAGATGTTTATTGAAATGCAATTATTAATACCATCAACATTAAATGGAATTTAAAACCATGCAAGGGAAGTGGAGAGAGTGGAAGAGAGAAAGGGAGAGGAGAGAGGGAGCAGAGGGGAGGAAAAGAGTAGGAGAGAGAGAGAAGGAGTGGAAAGAGGAGAGAGGAGAAGGAGAGAGGGAGGGGAAGTAGAGAAGAGAGGATGGTAGAGGGAAGAAAGGAGATAGGGAAGAGGAGAGAGGGAGGGGAAGTAGAGAAGAGAGGGATGGTAGAGGGAAGAAAGGAGAGAGGAAAGAGGAGAGAGGGAGCAGAGGGGAGGAAAAGAGAGAGGGGAGAGAGAGAAGGAGTGGAAAGAGGAGAAAGGAGAAGGAGGGGAAGTAGAGGATGGTAGAGGGAAGAAAGGAGAGAGGGAAGAGGAGAGAGGGAGGGGAAGTAGAGAAGAGAGGGATGGTAGAGGGAAGAAAGGAGAGAGGGAAGAGGAGAGAGGGAGCAGAGGGGAGGAAAAGAGAGAGGGGGGAGAGAGAAGGAGTGGAAAGAGGAGAGAGGAGAAGGAGAGAGGGAGGGGAAGTAGAGAAGAGAGGATGGTAGAGGGAAGAAAGGAGATAGGGAAGAGGAGAGAGGGAGCAGATGGGAGGAAAAGAGAGAGGGGGAGAGAGAAGGAGTGGAAAGAGGAGAAAGGAGAGGAGAGAGGAAGGGGAAGTAGAGAAGAGAGGATGGTAGAGGGAAGAAAGGAGAGAGGGAAGAGGAGAGAGGGAGCAGAGGGGATGAAAAGAGTAGGAGAGAGAGAAGGAGTGGAAGAGGAGAAAGGAGGAGGAGAGAGGGAGGGGAAGTAGAGGATGGTAGAAGGAAGAAAGGAAAGAGGGAAGAGGAGAGAGGGGAAGAGGGGAGGAAGAGAGAGAGGGGAGAGAGAGAAGGAGTGGAAAGAGGAGAGAGGAGAAGGAGAGAGGTAGGGGAAGTAGAGAAGAGAGGATGAATAGAGGGAAGAAAGGAGAGAGGGAAGAGGAGAGAGGAGCAGAGGGGATGAAAAGAGTAGGAGAGAGAGAAAGGAGTGGAGAGGAGAAAGGAGAAGGAGAGAGGGAGGAGGAAGAGAAGAGAGGGATGGTAGAAGGAGAATGGAGAAGAGGAAGAGGAGAGAGGGAGCAGCAGGGGGAGGAAAAGAGAGGGGGAGGAGAGAGGAGTGGAAAGAGGAGAGGAGAGAGGAGGAAGTAGAGAAGAGAGGATGGTAGATGGAAGAAAGGAGGGACGGAGGAGGAGAGAGGGAAGGGAGGCAGGGACAGTGGTGCATAAGTAAGTATATATGATGTATGGAAAGCAGAAGAGCAAATAGGGCGTTGTGGTTGATAGTAAGAGGAAAGGATATAATATGGATAACACAAAATAACGCTGCTTAAGAGGCCCTGGGAAAAGCTGTGGTTACTTGCATGAAAATAAAAACAAAACTTTTCAAAACAAAAAGAATCAAATATAGATAAAGATAAATTGCTCCAATCCAGTCCCGACCTTACGACGGGCATCTCTGAAGGAAAGTCTTTGGGACGTCCCGGGCACCGTCTTCCTGCGTCCTTCACATGCCTCCTTCCAGCATCCTTCTCTCCCCCCCCCCACTACACACACACACCCTTCCCCCCCCCCACCCCATGCCCGCATCGCCCCGGGCGCAGGCACGCGACTTGCGCCCCGCCTCGCCCACCCTCCACCCCTGGGAGAGATTCCCTGGACTCGCTCCTCCGACAGCGTGGGGAGAAGAGCCGCTCCGGGCACCCCGCCGTCCGACGCCAAGAGACAGGCGCCGAGAAAGCCTCTGAGAACGTGCAGAGAGCCGGAAGGTCCCGGATGCCAAAGCCGGGGCTCCCTTCTGCCCACCTCCGCTGAGCGACGGCCGCAAACAGGAGGCAGGCGCCTGGAGCACCTCTGAGAACGTGCAGACGGCCGAGGGGTGCCGCCAGGCGACAAAGCCGGGGCTCCCTTTTGCCCTTCCCCCGTACGACGCCCCCACGAACAAGAGGCAGGGAGGAGAGAGCGTCTCTGAGAACGTGCAAAGAGCCGGAGGGTGCCGGGCGCCAAACTCCGGCCTCCCTTCTCCCACTCGGTCGTACGACGTCCCGAAAGGAAAAGGCAACCGCAGCCTCTAAGATCGCGCAGAGTGCCCGAAAGAGACAGAGAGCGTCTCTGAGAACGTGCAGAGAGCCGGAGGGAGCCAGACGCCAAAGTGGGGGCTCCTTCTGCCCACTCCGACGCCCGAAGCCCCCAAGCAGGAGCAGACAAGAGACAGAGCCTCTGAGGACGTGCAGAGGGCCGTAAAGTGCCAGAAAGAGACAGACAGAGAGAGACAGAGCCTCTGAGGACGTGCAGAGGGCCGCAAAGTGCCAGAAAGAGACAGGCAGAGAGAGACAGAGCTCTGAGGACGTGCAGAGAGCCGCGGAGTGCCCGAAAGAGACAGAGGGCGCCTCTGAGAACCTGCAGAGTGCCTGACGGTACCCATCATCGAAGCGTCCCAGCAACCGGCGGCGGCGGACCAGAGCCAAGCAGGCGCGTCTCCCCCCCACCGACGCCCGCGCGCGCTCCCTCCCTCCCTCCTTCCCTCCCTCCCCGGAGCCGAGCCGGGGCAGCCTCCTCGGCGCTCCCCGCCTCCGACCAGCGCCGTCCCCGCGCCCGGGCACTTCCCTCCGGCTGCCGTCGAAACCAAGCGCCAGGCTGCGGCTCCGGAGCCGCAAGAGAGCGATCTGCAGCCCTCCGGGGAGGCTGCTCGCGGGGATGCCCGAGCTGGGCTAGCATGGCCCGGCGCCCCCCTTCGCTGCTCCTCCTCCTCCTCCTCCTCCTCCCTCCGCTGCTGCAGAGTCGGAGCTGCTCTCCCTGCTTCTGGTTCGCCACGGCCGGACACGGTGGCAGTGCCGCTTCGTGCAGCTGCAAGAGCCGCCGGCGGAGCTGCCGTCCGCGGTGCGCAACCTGACCGTGGTCGGGGCCAACCTGACGGTGCTGAGACGGGCGGCCTTCGCAGGGGGCTGGGCGCCGCGGGCTTCTTCGCCTCGCCGGCCGCTGCTCCACTTAACGTTGCTGGCGTTGCTCCGGAGCCGCATCGAGCGCTGGAGGAGGCGGCCTTCGCCGGGCCTGCCGTCCCTGGCCGCGCTGGATTTAAGCCACAACCCGCTGCGCTGCGTCTCGCCCGGCGCGTTTCTCTACTGCGCTCGCTTGCACCGGCTGAGCCTCAACGGGCGCTGACGGAGGGACGGACGGCCGAGGAGGTGCTGGGCTCGGCTCTGGCCAACCTCAGCCTTGCGCGGCTGGAGCTGGCCGGGAACGGCTTGCGCGCTTCTGCCCCCGGGGTGGGCGCTGCCGCGGCGTTGCAAGAGCTTGACGCGCGCAACAACTCGCTGCAGGCGCCGCGGCCCGACGGGATGGGCGCGCCTCTGCTGCGCTTGCAGCTGGCGGGGAATCCTCTGACTTGCGACTGCCCCGCTCTGCGACCGCTGCTGCTCTGGCTGGGCAACGCCACGTGGCGGGCGCCGGATCGGCGGGAGCTGCGCTGCGCGGCCCCGCCGCAACTGCGGGACGCGCTGGTGCTGCGCCTGAGGCCGCGCCAGCTCAAGTGCCTGGAGGAAGGGGCGGCTTGGGGGCTGTTGGAGCCCGTCGGCGGGCCGGAGCCGAAAGAGCTGGGAGACTGTTTCCTACGTCTTCCTGGGCATCGTCCTGGCACTCATCGGGCTGGTTTTCCTGATGGTACTCTACCTGAACCGACGGGGCATTAAGCGGTGGCTGAACAATCTGCGGGAGGCCTGTCGCGATCAGATGGAGGGCTACCAATACCGCTACGAACAGGACAGCGACCCCGGCGGGCCAGCCCGGGTGGTCTCTGAAACCGGGCAAGGATGGGGCAGGTGGAGGACAACTGGTGACCCCCTGCCTCCTGCGCTTGTCAGACTGGCTGGATGGGGAGGTTGGCACCCCAAACTTTCTCCCTGGGGCAGCTTATTCTGATCTCCTGCCCCCTCCCCCCAAATGATTAAACTTAGGAGGGGCTTTAGCCAGCACTGGCTGGAAGAGAGGTTGAGGGGTCGTAGGTTGGAGGAGTTCCAAGCTTGTGATGCCCTGGTCAAATGCCCCATTTCCTGAGATGCCAACCCGGTGGTGACATCTGGAAGCTAAGCAGGGTCAGAACTGGTCCAAGCTTGGAGGGGAGGCTAGAAGAGGGGTGGGAAAATCACCCTGATCTCTGAAGAAGGGACTATTGTCTGCAGGAATGTGGCTCTGGGCGGGACTCACTGAACTGAGGCTGTGCCTTAAGCCTATCTAGAAAACTAGCATAAATGTTAACCGCGGCTAATCTGGGGAGTCTAAACAATGTAAGATTTCCAAGGAGACGGATTTAATCTCACAGGACCACTTAAAGGCACCGTTGTTGATTCAGCCCTATGGATGCTCCACTCTTGAACTCAGAACTCTAGATTCTACTGAAGTTCCTCGCTTTTCACTTTACGGGGGGGACGGTTCTGCGAATTCCTCCACCGCAGTCTGACGGAGATTTTCCTGGAAAGCGAGCTTTTGTGCAATCCTGGGGCTGCCTTTTCCCCCTGAGAGACTATCTCCTCCAGCCCGGGCTGCACCCCCCCCCCCCAAACTTTTGAAACTTTGTACTTTGGGCTAAAGCCTGTCCCCCGTTAATGCTCAGGGGGTGACGGATACCCAGAAAATGCCACAAACTGAACAAACGTTTTCTGCCAACGTAGCTGATGATAATTCCTTGCAATAATTTAGATATGGGTGGAGGGTACGACGGTTGATTTCCGCAAAGGGATTTGGGGGATTTGATTCCTGTGAATGAAGGAATTCCAGAGTCCTGATGTGGGTTTGCCAGTTAAACAAATGGGGGGTCAGGAATCATGAGAAAGGGGCTTCCACTGTCTTCCTCTCTGCATTGGAGGTTTGCCTCCCCTTAGGAAAAAATATTATCAAAGAAAAAAATATGGGATTTTTTTCCCCTCCCATCTGTGGGTCTCTTTCCCTCCCCCTCCCCAAATTCAAATGGGTCTGTGCCAGCACCCTATGGAAAGGGGGAGGGTGCCCCCATCTTCTTCTGCCCTTAGTCAGCCCAACCCTCCCCCCCCCTTTCCCCAGCAGCATGGGTTCTGGAATCAGTAACTTTCTGCCGGACCATTAACTTTGAATTATTTCAGACCCGATTCCTTCCCGCAGACTTTTTGAGCTTCAGGGAATGTTGCAGTAGAACAGAAAAATCCTTTTTAAAATTTAAAAAAAAAAACCTTTTTGGTGTGTTTCAGGTTTTAGAAACACACACATGAACAGTTGCCATAATCCCTAAAGGGGAGAATATCTGGAAGTGAAGCCTGGTAGATTTCTTCAGAGTAGATCCATTCAAACCAAGTAACCATTTCTCCTGCTCCAAACAGATCTCTGCAGCCGTAGAATACCCGTGTCTCAAAAGTAGCCGGCTGCAGGCCCTTGTTTAAGTCTTACCTTTTACCTTTGCAGAATTATTAGTCAATAATCACATAGGATATATGCAGAAGACCTTCCTATATTTATTGCTGCTCCAATATTAATTCTGATTTTTTTTTTTAATTACTGCTGAAGGAGACGGGAGGGTCCTAAGTGTAAAGGACTGGGGAAGTCACCTTGGAGTGCTCAGGGGAAGCAAAGGCATCAGGGAACACATTAAAATCTTAATAAACTTAAGTTTTTCTTCCAAGGAAACCGAAATTCTCATCTGAGCATTGCTGTTTTTATTCGCCTGTCCACACACACTGGGTTTCAATGGAAATCTACATGCCTAAATTGCCTTCTCCCAAAGTGTCCTCCCGCCCCAGGTCGCCTTTCTGGTTTCACAGCTGTGACCAAGGAACCTTAAAATGTTGAAGGGAGGAAGGAGAAGCTGGCCCAGGAGGGAAGACAGAATCCTAAGAGTTGGGAGCAACCTTAGAGGCCATCTAGTCCACCCCCTGCTCAGCGCAGGCTGAAACAGTGTCTATAAACACGGTAAAATACCTTAAATGAGAAAGCTGCCTCTTTCTTTGAAGTGGGTAGTACGAAGCAGCAAAGAATACAAGGTAGTCCTCAACTTATGTCCACGATTGGGACCAGAATTTTTGTTGGCCCAGCAAGGAAGTTGTTCAGTAGAGTTATGCCTGATTTTATGACCTTGTTTTTACCAAGTCCGTGAAGTGAATGATGCAGTTGTTAAGTGAATCGTTGCAGTTGTTAAGTGAATGTTGTGGTCATTAAGTGAATCGTTGCAGTTGTTAAGTGAATGTTGTGGTCATTAAGTGAATCTACCCCCCCAATTGACTTTCAGGAGCCAGCTGAGAAAGTTGCAAAGGGTGATCACATGACCATGGGATAGTGCAATCTTCGGCCAAGTACCTGGATTTTGATCACATGACCTTGGGAAAGCTACGATGGTCGTAAGTGCAAGGACTGGTCATAAGTCATTTCCCACCAGCGCTGTTGTAACTTTGAACAGATCCTGAATGAATGTCAGTCAAGGCTAAGAGAATTTTCAGCTTCTATTATAGTGAGGCTGGACTTAAATTCCTTTCCCCTGCCGGCTGGGGGATTCTGGGAGTTGAAGTCCACCCATCTTCCAGGAGCCAAGGTTGAGAAACGCCCCCTAGAGTCTCTAATGAAGCATCATCCAGCCTGTTTTTTTAGGATCCATTGGTATTCCAGGCACCAGAGAATGCAAAGAGGCCGGGAATATTTTCAGCTTTCTGAACTCTGTGGGAGCCACCCAAAGTGTTATGTTTCCACAAACAGGATGGAGATCTTGGTTTTGCTGGTGTTTCCATCTGGTGGAGAATCTCTTGGGGACTTTGGATAATGAGATGGGTGAAGAAAGAGAAGAAAAAAGGAGAAGAAAAAGGGAAGGAAGGAGAAAGGAAATGAGAAAGGAAAGGGAGGGAGAAAGAAAATGAGAAAGAAGGAAGGAAAAGAAAGAGATAGAGAGGCAGAGAGAGAGAGAAAGGGAGAGAGAGAAAGAAGGAAAGGAGAAAAAGGAAAGAAAGAAGGAAGAAGGAAAAGAAAGGGGAAGAAAAATAAAGAAAATGAGAGGGAAGGAAGGGAAAGAAAGAGAAAGAAAGGAAAGAGGAAGAAAAGAGGAAGGAGAGAAAGAAGGAAGGAAAGAAGGAAAAGAAAGGGAGGAAGGAGAAAGAAAATGAGAGAAGGAAGGAAAAGAAAGGAAAGAAAGAAAAAAGAGAAAGGCAGAGAGAAAAAGAAAGGAAAGAAGGAAGGAAAGGGGAAGGAAAGGAGAGAAAGAAGGAAAGAAGGAAGGAAAAGAAAGGGAGGAAGGGAGAAAGAAAATGAGAGGGAAGGGAAGGAAGGGAAAGAAAGAAAAAAGAGAGAGAGAAAGAAAGAGAAGGGGAGAAAGAGAAAGGAAGAAAAGAGGGAGGAGAGAAAGAAGGAAAGAGAAAGAAGGAAAAGGAAGGAAGGAAGGAAAGAGAAAGTTATAATAGTTTCAGGATTGCTTGGGAAAGGACCCCCCCCCCCCTTTAAGTGTTCAAATTTCTTGCACTTTTGGGTCCCCCCAGGGCGCTGCCTTTAGCCTCTCTAAGAACGGGGGTGGCATCTTCTTCTTCATCGCGTGGCATTTTTCACTGTAAACCTTGCCAACATTTGCCCTGCCACCCTGGGAGGACAGAAATAGCCCTTGGGTGGGAGGGACCCAATACAGGTGGGAGGTGAACGGGTGGGATTTGAATCCCAGGCAGCACAAAAGAGTGAACACCCTAGTTTTCACGCAGTTCCTGGGTTTTTATTTTGCTTCGTTGGAAGAAACCTCCTTCTTGGGTTCAGCTCCAAGTGGGGGAAAAGGACTCTGGAAACATGGAGGCTGCTTGGAAAGATGGTTTAATGGTGGACAGGATCGCGTGGCTTGAGCTCCTGAGCAGAAAAGGGGGAATCATCAGATGCTTTAACGTTGAGTGAAGAAGAAAAAGAGAGCGAGATGTTGAAAGTCCCTGGTTTTTTTTACACTCTCTGTTCGACCCCACTTCTCTGTTTCCTGTTCCTGGGTAAAAAATGTATTCTGATTGACTCCCAGGGACCAGGGTGGGAGGGGTTGTCTTAGCTAACTTTGTAGTTTGTGTGTCTTTTGAGTACCCAAGCTTGGTTGTGTTCCCAGTTGCCATGGGGGTGAGTTTCTGTGGAAGGCTAATCCTACCTTTGCTGTGTAGAGTAGACCGGCTCAGGCCTTTTCGTGGCCCATTGATAAACGTGGGGGGCTATTAAGAGTTGAGTCTGCTTCCTGCCTAAAAACATGTTCCCCCATTTCTGAATCCAGGGAAAATAGAATATTCTGCAGTTTTCAATATTTCCCAGGATATTTCATTTTTCTAGGGAGAGAGGGGTGGGTGCTAACTTCCTACCGTTTATGAAGCTTATTGAGCAACATCTGGTACATTGTCAGGGAAGCCGATCTATAGGCATGGACCTGCATAGGGGTGTGTTTTGGTGTGTTGTGATGTTTTGGGGGGGGAGAAAAGGTCTACAGATTCGGTTAGTGAGGAGGCTGATTTGTGCAAAAGTCATCACAAAGATGCAACAGATTGTGTGTGTGTGTGTGTGTGTGTGTGTGTGTGTGTGTGTGTTGTATTTTGTGCTGATAAATAAATAAAGGGAGACTAGTATAGATCTATTTCAAGATACTTAGCTCTCATCAGCTAGCCATATAGCCATACCCTTACTGGGATTTGAACCTGGGCTCTATTGCATCTTAGGCAGATGTGTTAACCACTAAGCCACAGGTCCTCCTCCTATATCAGCTTGAGCCAGGGAGGTAGGTATATATTTAGTGTCACAACCCCTGGTACGCCCCAATTATGGGCGGAAATTCACTGCTTCCATTCTCTGTCTATCGGCTCGTCACAAGAGACCATCCAGACAGAAACACAATATTTTTACTGTTGCCTTTCTTACATTTGTGTTGTATTTGTGCTGATAAATAATTATACACACACATATATATATGATAGATAGATAGATAAATAGATAGATAGATAGATAGATAGATAGATAGATAGATAGATAGATAGATAGATAGATAGATAGATAGACAGACAGACAGACAGACAGACAGACAGACATGGGGATGGATGGACAGATGTAGATACTGGGGGATAGATAGATAGATTAGATAGATAGATAGATAGATAGATAGATAGATAGATAGATAGATAGATAGATAGATAGATAGATAGATAGATAGATAGATAGATAGATAGATTATAGATAGACAGACAGAGACATGGGGATGGATGGACAGATGTAGATACTGGGGGATAGATAGATAGATAGATAGATAGATAGATAGATAGATAGATAGATAGATAGATAGATAGATAGATAGATAGATAGATAGATAGACAGACAGACAGACAGACAGACAGACAGACAGAGACATGGGGATGGATGGACAGATGTAGATACTGGGGGATAGATAGATAGATAGATAGATGATAGATGGATGGATGGATGGATGGATGATAGATAGATATGCATACACACACACACACACACACACACACACACACACACAAACACTGTTTGAGTCTTTGGGGGGGACACCAAATTGCAAATTCCCTTTATTTATTTATTTTTTTAAATGGCAGAGAGCCAAAGGCCCTGGGCTGCTCCCATCTGGAAAATTCCTTCTGCTAACAGCTGTAAAACATTATGCAACCTTCCCCTGTTCCATTGCTGAAGGATACCCTTCAGGAGAAAGTGGGGGGTGGGGTGGGGGCAGAAATACAAAATAAAACAGAAGGCAGAGAAAGTGGAAAGGAGTCTTTCTTGCAGACATCTGTTCAAATTTGCTGCAGAGGACACAATCTGGAAGGGGCTGAGAAATTGGGAGACCAGGTTGGGGTGGGGGGGAATTGAAGGGCAGGCGTTGAGTTTGAAGGACGGCCGGATAATCCTTGAGGACTAGAGACGTCCCGGAGGGTGTGTGTGTGTGTCTTGTTGGCCGGAGCCAGCCTCGCTTGGCATGGAAATGTGGCATTAGTGGGCCTGATTTTCCTTCCCAGCAGTGCTTAGAAACCCATCAGGTGTGAAGTCTTGGCAGGGTTGACAGTCTGGCCACCTCTGCGTCTTGCTGGCAATTAGAGCTTGCCACAAATGCTGTAGGAAGTGTGCGGAACTGTAGTTTAGGCTTGCTGCAGAGCCAGCTAAAATGAGAGAACCTCCAGTTCCCAAGGCAGTCTATCTGCGTTCTTCAGGAGCATAGAACCTCCAGCTCCAGAGGCAATTCTACTTGCATGCTTTCAATAGAACCTCCAGCTCCGGAGGCAGACCCTCTGCATTTTTCCTGGGGCATGGCAGCTTAGAGCCTCCACCTCCAGACACAGGCTATCTTCAGGGCACGGCAGAGACGGCTCAGAATAGAGCTTCAATTCCAGAAGCAGTCTATCCGCGTGCTTCGAACAGAATCCCCAACTCCAGAGACAGTCTTGTCTATCTGCATTCTTCGAGCGCATGGCAGAGACAGTTGAGAATAGAACCTCCAGCTCCAAAGGCAGGCTACCCCCTGCTGGCTGGGGAATTCTGGGAGTTGAAGTCCACATTCCCTGGAATGGCCCAGATTGAGAAATATTGTTAAGAGACCTAACCTCTCTGGGAGGGCTTCATTGGTTCCCTTGCAGATTTCAGAGGGCTGGGCTAAATGATCTTTGGGAATCCCTTCTGGTGCTACCAATCAATGGTTCTCTGATTTTTCCCAGGAATCCTCCATTAGAAAGGGTGGCTGGGGAATTCTGGGAGTTGTAGTCCACAGGGGCTTAAAGTGACCCGGGGTCGAGGATCATGAAGTTGAAAGGGACTTTAAAGATCATCTAGTCCGGCCCCCTGCTTAGAATGTTTTTTTTCCATTGTTAAAAGGGAATTATTTCAACTTTCCTCAAATGGAAAGGGGCACAATTAAGTTCCCCTTTTCAGAATGAAATACAGCGTGTTTTAACAAAGCTGAGAAAAAAAAAATCAGCAAAATGTAAGGTTGAAAGATAAAACTGGAATAGTTTATTTTTTTAATTTTTCCCCACGAGGGCTTATAATAACTCGGACAGTTTTATCTGCAGTTTTATTTACCACTTTTGCTCAGCATATTCTATTTTTGGAGCAGTTCCTATATATTCTATTTTTTTTCTGGAGCAGTTCCTATATATTCTATTTTTTTATACATTCTTCTGCATGTATATAGTGAATGCATTTTGGCAGGATCCCCCCCCCCTTAATACAATATACATTTTTAAAAGTCAGAGAACTGCACTGCGGAATTCAAAGTCTTTTCAAACAGTCGTTTCAAATAGAGGCACTGCAGATGGCACTAATAATTGATGCTTTTCTGGTTTATCTTTAATCTTCCCATCCATGATTAAACCTTCATTACCCTGCATGTCTAGAGAAAAAAAGGGGGACTAGGGGGGGGGGACAGGATAGCAATCTTCCAGTATTTGAGGGGTTGCCACAAAGAGGACGGGGGTCAATTTATTTTCCAAAGCACCAGAAGGCAGGACAAGAAACAATGGATGGGAACTAATCAAGGAGAGAAGCAACTTGGACTTAAGGAGAAACTTCCTGACAGTGAGGGCAATTAAGCAGTGGAACAGAAGTTGCCTCCAGAAGTTGTGGGTGCTCCTCCATCACTGGAGGTTTTTAAGAGGTTGGACAACCATTTGTCTGGGATGGTTTAGGGTCTCCTGCTTGAGCAGGGGGTTGGACTAGATGACCTCCAAGGTACCTTCCAGCTCTATTCTGGATTGATGATTTGATCAGTTATTCTTCTGAAATTCCAGATTCTTATTACCTCATTGTCCCACAAATAGTTTTCTTTCTTTCTTTCTTTCTTTCTTTCTTTCTTTTTCTTTCTTTCTTTTTTCCCTTTCTTTCTTTCTTTTTCCCTTCTTCCTTTCTTCCATTTCCTTTCCACTCATCCCTCTCCTGCCTTTTCCTTCCTTCTCTCCTCTCCTTCATTCATTCGCTCCTTTTTCTCCTTTCCTTCTCTCCCTTCCTTCCATTCTTCTTTTCTTCCCTTCTTCTCTTCCTTTCTCCTTTCCTCTTCCTCATCCATCTCCTCCTTCCTTTTCACTTCCTTTTCTTCCTTGTCCTTTCTTCTCCTTCCCTCTTCCTTCTTTCTCCTTCCTTCCCATTTCTTCTCCTCCCCTCTCTCCATTCATTCATTTGTTCCTCTCCTTCTCTCCCTCTCTTCGGTCTCCCCTCTCCCTTCCTCCCTTCCTTCGTTTCTTTCTCCATTCTCCTTCCTTCCCTCGATCCCTCCCTCCCTCTTCCAAGGGTTAATGTCAGGATTCCAAATAGCATCCAAAAGTGAATCAGAATCCGAGGCAAAGCATTGCTCAAAGTTCCCATTTATCAAGAGAGCCATGTTGGCACATCTGGGAAAAGCCGAATCTGAAAGCTTCCCGGTTTCCCCCACCCAGTTGAAAGTTCAAGATCTTGCCCCCCCAACCCACAAGTCCATCCCACGGTCCAATCTCCCACTGCCACACTGGCAGCTTCCACCCATCCAGTTCCGGCCAGGTGCAGAGACAAATGATGACCTTGGCTTTCTAAGAAGAATGTTGTTATGGCTACCTATCACCCAACTCCGTATAATTCTCCCCTCTTTTTTCCCACCATAGAAAATGTGTGGCAGGACCGGAGCCCAAAAGAAAAAAAAATTGGCTTGCAGACCTGACAGTCACTAATTTCCGTTGTTCATGTGCCAGTTCATTATATATACATTGGCCACGATGTGCCATTTTTCTCACTTCCCTCCTTGGCAACCAGGCCCTTCCCTGGGAGTTTTCGCCTTGCACCACCCACCAAGAACCGAGTGAATATTTTGCACTTTTATGAATCTCTTGTAATCTTTCTTTCTTCCCTTCACAGCCAGATGGAAGAGAGTTGTGTTGGCAAATCAAACACCTTGTTGGCTCTTATCCTGCCGATCAAAAGTTAGAGAAGAGTAGATTTGGGACACAATTGCTCAGTAATGGGACGGAGAACATTATCTTCTCCTCTTTCGCTGTATCCCATCAGCTGCTTCCTTTGCCCTGGGCAGCCCGCCATTGGTACGAAATATAAAAGGGGGAAGAGAGACAGGAGCCAAAATAACAACCTTTGTCTTGGGCCTTCCCTGCCTCCTTGACTTTATTCCCCCAAAACGAGCAGAACCTCTGGCTGGATCTGTGCCAGTTTCCCCCCCAAGGCTGCCAATTAGCAGGGCAAAATGTCAAGAGCCTGGTTAAAGATCTGTTGGATCCCAATCCTAGACAGACTGGTCGGTCGAATAGGTCTTCCTCAGCCAAGGCTCTCGTGCAAAGAAACGTCTGGGGAGGAAAACTACCTGGCAAAAGGATGCATAGAATCCGAGGGCTGGAAGGGACCCTGGAGGTCATCTAGTCCAACCCCCTGCCCGAGTCTTCATACCACCCTGGACAGCATCCTTTTTTTTGTATCTTTTTCCCCCTGTTAAGTAATACATTCAGACCAGTTTGCATCCTCGGTTAACCCAAAACAGAGAATGTCAATCTTACTGTATTTTTCGGATTATAAGACGCACCTAAATTTAGAAGCCAAAAACAAACAGAAGGGGGGGGGGGTTGGCCTCTGAGAGCCCCATTTTCAGCCAATTTTGTGATTCACCCAACGATCCATTTTAAGAACCGTGGCAAAAAACGGCTCATCAAATTGGGCGGAAATTTCTCAACTGCTTTGCTTTCCATCAGAAAATTCTTGTCGCCGTAGTGGTCGTAAGCCGAGGACTGTACTAAATTCCCAGAGACGTTTGCTGCAGAGGTGAAATCGTTGGCAAGTCAGTTGCCATCAGCTCTGCAATTTGGAAGAATTCCAGCTTAGGAAATTGGTGAGTCACCGTCCCTCGTTGTCTTCGGGATTGAGATACATAAGCCAGGTTTCCTGGACTAATGGTCTCTTCTCGATCTTCATGAGGACCGACGCCTTGGGTTGTTCTTTGAGGAACAGCAAAAGAGTATTTTGTGGCAGCAAACTGTGTATCTCTAATGAAAAGAAGGACCAGGGAGGACATGATAGTAGTTTCCCGATATCTCAGGGGTTGCCCCAAAGAAGAGGGAGCCAAACTATTCTCTAAAGCATCTGAGGGCAGAAGAAGCAATGGGTGGAAACTAATGAAGGAGAGAAGCAACTTAGAACTGAGGAGAAACTTCCTAACAGTTAGAACAATTAATCAGTGGAACAGAAGTTGCCTCCAGAAGTTGTGAATGCCTCAACACTGGAAGTCTTTAAGAAGATGTTGGATAGGCATTTGTCTGAAGTGGTGTAGAGATTCCTGCCTGAGCAGGGGGTTGGACTAGAAGACCTCCAAGGTCCCTTCCAACTCTGTTAATTCTAAACGCCTCCCTTCAAATTGCCCAAGTTTTCAGCTAGATCTAGGAAAATATCCTTGGTCTGAAAACACCAGCAAGGTAGTCAACGCATCTACTTCGGATGTGCAAATTACATTCTTATCTCTAATGAAGAGATGTGGGATGAAGTCCCAATTCTTTGTAATTGGCTGCCTCTCAGGTCAAGTCTATCTGGATTGGAATCCCTCGTGGTTTAATAAGGGTGAAAAAGGGGACGCCACGAATTTGTGGTTTTGGGTGGGTTTTGATCATTTAAACCGAGGTGGGTTGCAAATTAGTTTGCAACTTCTGGACCTGAACGATGCAGTCTAAATTTCCTTGCACCTAACTCTTTAGGTGCTGGAAATCTTAAATATTCCATTTGGAGGGCAAATGTGAAGCGCCTCTCTTTATTCTTCACGGAGTCCTATAAAAATGAGTCTGAATTTCTGATTGATAGTTTTATCCTTCTTGGAGATTATGTGTGATAGTTGGTGGGCAGAGAGACTAAACATGAGGGCAGAGAAAAGTTTAAGCAAGATGGAGCTGGAATGCATTTCCCATTGTTGTTGGAAATGTTCTCTGAAATTGGCTATTTTTATTTCATTTTGCAAGCCCTCTCACTCAAGTATCAGGACAAAGACAGGGAGGGAGGGAAGGAGGAAAGAGAGATGGAGGGGAGGATGGATGGAAAAAAGAGGGAGGGAGGGAAGATGGAAGGCAGGGAGGAAGGAAAAAAGGGAGGAAGGAAAATGATGGATGGATGTGTGGATGGAAGGAATGAAGAAAGAAAAAGAAACTAAGGGAGGGAGGAAAGGGAAGAAGGAGGGAGGGAAGGAGAAAAGAAAGAGGAACTAAGGGAGGGAGGAAAGGGGAAGAAGGAAAAAAAAGAAAGGAAAAGGATGGGTGGATGGAAGACGGAAGAAAAGAAGAAAAAAGGAACTGAGGGAAGGAAGGGAAAGAGGGTGGGAGGGTGGAAAAAAAGGATGTAAAAATGGAAGGAAAAGGGGAAGGAAGGAAAAGGAAGGAGGGAGGGAGGGAAGGAAGAAAAAAGAAAGAGAAACTAAGGGAGGGAGGAAAGGGAGGGAATGAAAAAGGGCGGGAGGGTAGAAAAAGAGGGAGTAAAGATGGAAGGAAAAAAGGGAGGAAGGAAAAAGATGGATGGGGAAGGAAGTGAGGAAGGAAAGAAAGAAAGAGAATAACTAAGGGAGGGAAGAAAGGGAAGGAAGGAAAAAGGGAGGGAGGGAGGATCCTTGTGTAGTAATAACATCATTTGCACAAGCTGCAAGTTTAAAGGACACGTATTTTTCGTGCCTCTGCAAGATGTGCTTACTGGGGAGATGAATGGACAATCCACCCCCATTCGTCTCCCCAGGGTCACCACCTGATCCGTCCCTGACTCGGAACCCACTGGATTGACAAAGGAGGAGCTGATCCGGTGATTCTTACCCTTTTGTCAGTTGGTCCTTTTAGATTTTTAGGGAGTCGACTGCCCAGAATAAAATTAAGCAGCCAACTGAATAATCCGTGTTCCTCGGCCTCACTGACTCCAAGATGAACTCCCAGAATTCCCCCAGCCAGCACAGCTGATTGGCTTAATCATCAGATGAAGACAGAGCTGGAAGGGACCTTGGAGGTCATCTAGTCCAACCCCCCCCCAAGCAGGAGACCCTACCCCATTTCTGACGGATGGCAGATGTCCAGTCTCTTCTTGAAAGCCTCCAGGGATGAAGCTCCCACAACTTCCAAAGGCAACTTCTGTTCTGTTGGTTGATGGTTTTCACTGTCAGGAAATTCCTCCTTATTTCCAGGTTGAATCTCTCCTTGCTCAGTTTCCATCCGGTATTCCGTTTGGCCTTCGGGGGGGGGCTTTAGAAAACAGCTTGACACCCCCCCCCAAAAGAGCAAGAGGGCATTTTATGTAAAGCTGCAGCTATTCAGCCACGTGACCACGGGGATGTTGCAGTGGCCGTAAGGGTGAAAAACAGTCATAAATCACTTTTTTTTTTCCAGCGCTGCTGTAATTTTTGGTCACTAAACGAATGGTTGTATGTGGAGGACGACCAGTAGCTGACCACAAATGATTCTGGATGCTGGATTTCTGCCCCACTTAGAATAGAATAGAATAAACAGAATTGGAAGGGACCTCGTAGGTCATCTAGTCCAACCTCAAGCAAGAGACTCTAGGATACCGTTTCTAACTTGGGCAAGTTTCCTTCCCAGGGAGAATTCTATTGATTGAGAATCCCCATTGCTCCCAGCGTGGCTGCTCAACGGGAAGGGGACGATGGGTGCTGTGATCTCTCACATCTGGAAGGTAGTGATGATGCAGCTGCTTTTTCTTTTTGGGCAAGGATGAGCAAGTTTGTCCCAGCTTTGATTTAGGTCATAGCCCCCCTGGTGGATGAATTTATTTGCAGATTATTATTTTAAATAACTAAGGTTGCAGCCACGTTTTTTCTTCCGGATAGGTAGTAAAAAGTAGCAAAGGACAGTTGGGTGAATGTTTTTTTGTGGGGTCACAAAGTTTTTCCTCACTTTCAGAGGTATGGACTTCAACTCCCAGAATTCCCCTGGTTCAAGGCCACACCTCTTTTTTTAAAAAATTTTAAAAAAGATTTTATTGGTAAAAAGAAAATACAACATCCATACCTTGTAAAAAACAATACAACTACATTTCAAGATATTCCCATACTATCAAATCATTATAAACATCAAAGGTTAGGTATCTTATTCCTTCCCTCCCTCTTCTCTTCCCCCATTTCTTCTTTTCCATACCCTTTTCTTCCCTCCCCCCTTACTTCCTTCTCCCCTGCATTCCCTCCTTTCTTTTCTCCTTTCCTTCCCCCTCCTTTCCCTCCCTCAGTCCCCCCCTCCTTCACACATACCTTCCCTCCTTCCCTTCCTCTTTCCCTCCTCCTTCCCTCTTAATCTCCCTCCTTTCCTCCCTCCTTCCTTCCTTTCAACTCTCCTTCTTTCTTTCCCTCCCTCTTTCCCTCTTTCCTACCCTCTCCTCTTCCCTCCCTCCTTCCTCCCCGTTTCTTCTCTTTCTTCTCTCCTTCTTTCTTCCCACCTTCTTTCCCTTCTCTCCTTTCTCTTCCTCCTCTTTATCCTTCCCCCCTTCTTCTGCCTTTCCTGTTCCTCTCCTTTCTCCTCTCCATCCTGACTTCCCTACTATCCTCCTTCCCTCCCCTCTAACCTTTGTTACATTTACATATTTTCCTCTGCTGAGGACAACCTGGTTCTCTTTTCCTTTCCTTGCTTAAAGAGGCCACACCTCTTATTGCGGTTGAAAAACTCTTTTTATCACGTCGTATTGTTATTTTATTCATTGCATTTATGTCCTGCTGGGGTCTGAATCACACAGGATCCTTTCCACTGTTATTGGTCCCTTTTGCCCATAAAAACACAGGTCCAGAGGGGCAAAGAGGGACCACCACCCCCATTAGGCACAGCTCCCAAGGACTACAATTCCATCAAGGCTTCCTCCCCCTCCCCTTGGCACCTTTTCATCCTTCGATGGAAAAAAAAAACGTAGCTTATTGGGACTTCTTAAAAGGTGCTCTTTTCCATCTACAGGCAGTCCTCAACTTACAACAGCTCATTTAGTGACCGTTTGAAGTTACAGCAGCACTGGAAAAAGTGACGCATGACCAGTGTTCACACTTACGACCGTTGCAGCATCCCCGTTGGTCACGTGATCAAAAATAAGACACTTGGCAACTGATTCTCACTGATGACGGTCGTAGCGTCCCGGGGTCACGCGATCCCCTTTTGCGACCTTCTGACAAGCAGAGCCAATGGGGGGGAAGCCAGATTCACTTAACAACCATGTGACTAATTAGAACAACTGTGGCAAGGACAGACGGGGCAAAACAACCATCTTGCTCAACAACAGAAATCTTGGGTTGTATTGTGCCATACGGGCCATGGTCTTCTTTTCGTTTGACCCCTGAAATAAACGCTTGGCCTTATTTTCGGGGAGGTCTCGTTATTTTTGAGGTGCAGGAGGCAGGGAGTGTGGTCACCCCATGGCTGCTGCCGTGTTACAGTATTTTTGGGGAGGGCCTATTTTAGCTCATGCGCTCAAAAGCCCCGATTGGGCTTATTATCCGGGGAGGTCTTGAGAGACCGCCTGCTGCCAATTACCTCCCTAAGACCCATTAGATCTCACAGATTAGGCCTCCTCCGGATTCTGTCTACTGGCCAATGTCATCTGGCTACTACCCGGGGGAGGGCCTTCTCTGTGGTGGCTCCGGCCCTTTGGAACGAACTCCCCGCGGAGATTCGGACCCTCACCTCTCTCCAGGCCTTCCGGAAAGCCGTTAAAACCTGGCTGTGTCGGCAGGCCTGGGGTCGACGAGTTCCCTTCCCCTCTCGAATCGTGTGGCTGTTGGTTGTTTTTAAATTCCCTTGTACTTTTTGTTGTAGTTCTTTGTGTTTCTCTTCCCCTTCTTCGGGTTTGTGCGCCGCCCTGAGTCCCTCCGGGAATAGGGCGGCATATAAATAAAATGAACCTTGAACCTTGAGGTCTTATTTTGGGGGAAACAGCGTATAGGATTTCCAGTACTGCTATGTAGAAATGCAAATTGAACTTTAAAAAGACCCATCAGCCACCCCTTTCCCTAGTTAAACCACAAAGCCACAACCTTTTGTGTGTGTTGTTGTTTTTCCTTTCCCACTTCTTCTGAATCTCTTGTCGTACAAAGTCCCCCCCCCACAAAAAAGAGAGAGAGCTCAGTGCACGCTGCCTCTATTAAGGTAACATTTTATTAACCGAACACTTTTAACCAAACCGACATCAAAATCCAGACACGAAAACACTTCTGACAGCAGGGAGGGAGAGGGAAGAAAGTGCAAAGTCTCGAGGCCACATCCACAGCGCAATTGTCGTCTCTTGGGTAAGGAAGCACGTGTGGAAATGGAAGGATGGCGGGGAGCTTCTCGGAGCTGAAGAGCAGGAAAGGGGAGGGGGGGGCGGAGGGGCCCATCGGACCCCCCCCCAAACAAAGCCAACCGGTTCCCCTGAATAAGACCCGCAACGCAGGAGACGCTCAAACGACAGGATCAATTGGGTGAGGAAGGAAACTTTAGGCCAACCTACTCCCACTTTTCCCCAAGCTCAAATAAATGAAGATTGATTCCAATGGAAGGATTCACACTTGTTCAGCGGAGGGGTGTGTGTGTGTGTGTGTGTCTACTCTGGACCATTTCTGCTCTTGCGTGCAAACTTTGCGTCCACTTATTTCTGGACATGTCATCTCCTCCGCTATTAAGTAGTGGAAAGTTACACACACCTCACTTGAGCTACTCAGAAGCGGGATTCGAGGTATGAGGTTCCACCACAGGGCGGAGGGGGTGGGGGTCCTTGACCCTGGGCCAGAGGTCAGGTGGCCCTGAAGAAGCTTCGCATGGCTTTGGTGTTTGGGTGAAGAAGCAAGGGCTCTGGGCACGAGGCCACGGGACTCGTCTCTTGCCGCTTCTCATGAAGGCCCCTTGGGGTCCGAGGCCCACAAGCTTCTGGTGGAAGCCCATCAAGGAATATGGAGATTATTCTCCGTCATCCAGGTCCTGGTTGTCCCAAAGGTGTTTTTTCAGGAGGCAACTTGGACTTTCTGGTTATTCTTTGAAGACGTTTCGTTTCTCCTCCAAGAAGCTCCTTGAATCTCAGAACGGAAGAAGCAAAATGCCTTCTGAGAAAAACCAGAAAGTCCGGTTGCCTCTTGAAAAAGCCCCTGTGGGACGATGAAGGAAGACCCATCTCTTGTACAAGAGTCAGTAGAGGACCTCTTGAGTGGGGTCTAACTTCTCCTTCTCTGGCCAAGAGAGGTCTTCGTTCTCAGAGGCTGAAACCCAGGTTTCAAGGCCAGCTCCACGCCTGGAATCTGGTCACCAGGCCTGGAGGGCAGGCGCCTATTCTCCAAGCTCTCAACAAGACCGACTCGATTCTTCAAAACCAGAGAACCACCCCGTGGGATCCCTGCCCAAAGATCTACCCAAACTCCAACCTCGGGTGTGAATGACCACCGTGGTCCTTACCTCAAGGAGGTTCTCTTGTGATTTGTGAAGCAGCAATGCTGCCTTCCTTAAGCCATGGAAACATACTCCACAGACAAGCTGCCTCTGGCTGCACCCTTGCGCCAATCCCAGCTGTGGTGTCCCTCTGAAGCCCCACAGCACCACCATGCACCGCACACACACATCAAACGGCTTCTTTGTTCAGGGGAGTCCAACCCCTCCCAAGGGTTTGGGGACAGCCTTGGTGCAGAGGCCAAAGGCGTGCGAGAGAATCTGGGTTGCCCACAGAGGTGGCAAAAGCCCCAGGGTCCCTTCGACGCGTCCCTCCGTGAGGTTGCCACACAGCCCCTCTCCGGCCACCACTAACAGGAGGAAAGGCACCAACCTTTCCAGTTGCCAACAGAGCACCAAAAGGATCTGTTTTTCACAAGGAAGAGCTGGGACTTTCCGTTTGGTTCCCCTGTCCCAAAAGAGAGCATCTGCCACCGACTTTACGGCAGAGTTGAGAGAAGGAAGACCGGTTAAGACATTGGTTTGCTTGCTGGACAAGAGGCCTTCCTGCCGCTTAAAGCGGAACAAAGCCCCCATTTTTGTATCTCTGTTTTTAAAGGGTGCATCTTCATCCCCTGTGGACCAGCAGGAAGCATGCAAGAGAATTTCGTGAGCTACAACAGGGGTGTGTCCAACCTTGGCAACTTCAAGACTTGTGGACCTCAACTCCCAGAATTCCCCAGCCAGCACGGCCGTGCCAAGGTTGGACACCTCTGAGCCGAAAACATTCCCTTATCAGCGCAAAACAAAAAGGAAAGAAAGTGTAGGCAAAACAAGTTGCAAAGGTTAAAAAAAAAAACAGACACAGTCAATTCTCATTGTATGAACACATAAAATGGAAGAGGCGTTTTTAAGTAAACCAAGACACATTTTCCTCGGCGTCTTACAAATAACGATTATCCTCCTCTTTTTAAGTTTTTGAAGCAAGGAATCAGGGACTCCCAAATGAAAGGCTGGCTGCTCTTCTAAGTCAGTGTTTTTCAACCTTGTCAACTTGAAGATGTCTGGACTTCAACTCCCAGAATTCCCCAGCCAGCATTCGCTGGCTGGGGAATTCTGGGAGTTGAAGTCCAGACATCTTCAAGTTGACAAGGTTGAGAAACGCTGTTCTAAGTTTCCCGGATAGCCAAAACGAGGGAGGAATAATATATTTTCCCAACATTATCTGACTGATTTTGAGGAGCAAGGTGCTTCAAACAAATATGTTACGCTGTTTTGTGGGGCACTTCCTTAAGAGCATCGACCACATTCTCTTCCTCGCCCACAAAAGGCATTATTATCTATTCCAGTGTGCTTCAATTATTCGAGATTCCTTATCTCTATTTATATGCACTGGGAAATTTTGATGGTTTTTTTTTTCTATTTGTGCTTAAATAAGTTCCCTATTATATAAACTTGGAAGTTTTAATCTTCTGTCCCGAGGAGACGTTTCTAAAGACCGCAGGCCAACTAAAAAGAAACAATTTTGTTTTTTTCCGTGTTTGTTCCAAAGCAAGGTTGTTCTTTGCCAAAATTAGAACAAAGTGCGGGGAAAAAAAAGTCTCAAAGCATTGTGTTCTCCTTCCTCTTGTTTTCTGACGGCATTTTAAATCAGGCTATAGATCTCAAGCAAGCGTATTTTATCCACAGTTTCCAGGAAAGGTTTCAACCACATAAATTAGGCTTCCTTCACTAGAATAGGAGCACTTGCAAATATACAGAAAACAAAAAGAAAAAACAACAGCGTATTTTTTTTTTTAAAAAAAAACAACATTTCTTAACAGTCACTCAAAAGTATAGAAAACCTGGAAGTACTTAAAGCTTTAAATAAAAGCGAAATAAATAAATAAATATTGCATGTAAATTGAAGACGAAATATATCAAGAATATCTATTGCACAGCTTCAAACTTTGGAAACGCCTGTAAAGCCCGTGGAGTGAATGACCTAGAGTTAACACTTCCCATATTTCAAAGAATAAATAATTTATCCCAGGAAGGCAATAAATCTGGCTCTAGGTTGTATCAATGGAAGCTTAAATCTGCTGTACAGAGAGTTCCTCAAAATCCCTGCAATGTGCTTTCCATGTGCAAAACGCTTTGCTTCGCTCCTGTGACTGCAGAAATTTTCATACAGTTACACAACAGCCCCCTGGGGCGTCCTTTAGACCCATTTTTTTCCATTTTCCTAAAATTAAATTAATCATCATTCTTGAGATTATCTTGCCTGGAAGCTAGAAATGAGAATGACAATGAATGCTGTGGAATCCATGTATAGATTCATTCCTACCACGTAGCCCTGGCAGCTGCATCGGACTTCTGTGCTTCCAATTTGACCTTACACCAAAGCTACACCCTCAGTTCTCTTCCAGGAAGAGGACTGGGAACATCCTGCGTGTTGTACTATCAAGAGGCTTTGTAGTTAAGTCCTCCATCGGACCTCTGCCACCTAGAAGGCCCGAGGTCTATGCAGCTACACGGAGGGAAGCAGCTGTGGGCTCAATGATCCATGCCAAAGATTCTGCCCTGCGGTGAGGCCAACCTTCCCACGTGTTCTCATTCTGCTTTCCATGGATGTCCCGGGCTACAGCTTAGCACAGTGGATGGAAAAATGCACCAAACTGGGTATATTCTATAATTTACCTAATGCATCTCCTTCATTTGGTATCCTGGAGAGAACCTGGACTTTAATTTACAGGCCTCCTAGCCAACGTGGCATTTGGAAATTGGGAAGAGGCAGGCCGATACACAATTGGATGCAGTTTTCCACCCTACTGCATTTTCCTAGGGTATCTTAGTCAAGACAAAATATCCCAAGGAGAATCCCTTTCCTTGAAAAATGTTACCTTCTGAACATCAAGATTGTCTTACAACTGTGATTCTCAACCCTGGCTGCTGGAAGAGGGGTGGACTTCAACTCCCAGAATTCCCCAGCCAGCACAGCTACCAATAGTTGAGGTCCACCCGTCTTCAAGCAGCCAAGGCTGAGAAACACTGGTCCACCATGTTTACCATCTGAAGTTCAACCTTGCAAGCCAGCATTTGTTAACATAAATACTTGGAGAGAGATGTAGCCTTCATCACAGCATCAATAAACCTCCTTTGTTCTGGCAAGTAATTAACAAGCTCTGCTTGCAGGTCTCTTCCAACCTCTACAGTTTAAATAGGACTGATTATTTTTGCAAATTAAGGGAGTCTCTGTGCATGATGAGACTCATGTGAAAATTTTTCTTTTTCATAAGCAGGGCGTTCAGAGGTGAATCTGACACTGCCCCTATCAGCTATTCTAAAATAGCTGATATTCTGTTCACCTGAGTCTAGCTCAACAACATGCAGAAGAACGCAGAATAGAGCAAAACCTCAGATGATTTAGCCCGTCTTGACTGGTTAACAGCTCAGTTGATGTCAAGAAGCAAAATTGTCAGAAGGGATGAAATTGCCACCCAGCCACACCATCTAAAGGAGATTGGAAAACAGCTGGAATTCCTAGGACTACTGAATGCCACAGCATGAGCTAGAAAACAAACAAACAAAAACCCCTGGAAAAATTAAGACTTGATAACACAGTAAAGATAATACCAATATTCTAGCTAACGATGTAGAAGCAGAACCTTTTTTTCCCCCCAGACTTCACACAATTATTCTTTTGCAATCTAGCTGTTTCCCAGCTCCGGAAGGATCTCTGTAGAGCACAGAATTTAGAGAGCTGATCTGTGCTGTGGGGAGGGGAAGGAGGGGAAATGATGCCAGAGACCCTCCCCCACAGGTTCTGACTCTCTTTGAGGGCATCTCTGGCCAGCTTCAAAGCAGTTTACTACTTGGTACACTAAGCTGACAAAATGTTACTGCTTCGGGACGCTGGCTAAGGGACACGGAGACCTCACACAGCAAACACTCACAGACACCTATGAAATGAATGCAAGGAGAGGAGGCTTTCCTCTTGGTTCCTGAATTCCGCAGGACACGGTGCAAGGAATAACGTCGACGACAGCCAAGGCCGGAGGGAGGGGAGGGGGGGTGGCGGCTGCTACACACAGCGCCAGGTGAGTTGGTTCTTGCTGGGCTCCAGAAAGTGCTCCACCAGGGCTCCGATGAGCTTCGTGAGGTCCTCTTCCAACAAGGTGACATCGCTAAAGAGCAAGGAAAACAAAGTTGGAAAGCCATCACCCATCCAAACCGGAAGGTTCGTTCTTAAAACCCCAAACCCACAGGCAACCCACGTGCGGCTCCTCGCCTCCAAAAGTCTTGGCTATCAAGTTAGGGGAGAGAGGGCTGCTGGCTGGACAACGGAAAAGAGTACAGGATATTCTCTTCAACAGAAGACAATGATTGTAGCTCAGGGTTGAACTGTGGGGTGCTTGGTGATCTCTGAGCCTGGCTGTGTTCTTGTAGACATTTTATTACCCAACCAGGTAACCTCAGCGGTGCTAGAAGGGAGTGGAGTTTGAGGGGCGGGGGGAGGAGGAGACCACAACAGGCTTCCCATCTGCCACTGCAGCAGAGCCATAACCTCCTTGTTGGGATACTGGGAAGCTGAGAGGGGAAAGGCAAAATACGCTGCCCTATGCATCCATAGAGGAAGCCCTTCCAAAATCAGAAATAACGGTTGTCCCTCTACAAGGAAGTCTAGAGTAGGAAACCAGAGAGCTCAGGACTTCTTTTATGGTAAAGCTAGAGAAACGTCTGAGTGGGCTTCCTCCCCCTCCCTCACTTTACTTTTATGTGAACCAGGGAAGGGTTTGTCTTAGTCACGTTACTTTCCCAGCCAAGGCTCAAGCCCCGTTTATCTGACCATTGCTTTGGGGGTGGAACTTCCTCCTGTCCTTCAAGGCCATTTCCCCTGTCCTCTACCCCACTCCCTCCAACTTGGCTTAAAGCCTCCCAGGAATCAGGCTTGGTTTACAGCAGGTGGGGTCCAAACTTGGGAACTTTTAAGACTTGTGGACTTCAACTCCCAGAATTCCCCAGCCAGCATGGCTGGTTGGGGTATTCTGGGAGTTGAAGTCCATAGGTTCCCAAGTTTGGATACCCCTGGTTCACAGGAAAGAGTTTCCCCACCTCTGCCCTGGCGGCGCACACATCTCAGCATAGTATTTGATCTTTGGTTCGGTTCCACTGGTCCGGAGAGTGGCCACGCAGCCATTTTGAAAGGTGAAGGTGATCATCTGGCTGTTTTTGCTCACGGGCAGCACCTGACACAACAGGAAAAGCACCAGAAATCACCACCTCTCTCTAAAAAAGGTATTCATCCTATCTTGGTCTGTGCAGAATCTGAACTGGGTGGGTTTTGAAGGAAGAACATTTTTATTTATTTGCATCCTGCCTTTATTGTTTTTTTTTTTACAAAAAAATTCAAGGTGGTGAATTATGTGTGTGGCCATCATACCTTCATCCTCCTATTTCCCCCACAACCACTTGGTGAGGTGAGTTGGACCCAGATGGCTTTCACCCTAAGACAGGACTCACCATCTCCTGGTGACTGGCCCAAAGTCAGCTTTCATGCCTAAGGCAGGACTAGAAGTCACTGTCTCCTGGTGATTGATCCAATGCCACACAACCAACTTAAAGCAGGACTAGAACTCACTGTCTCCTGGTGGTTGTCCCCAGGTCACCCAGCTGGCTTTCATGGCTAAGGTGGGACTAGAACTCACTGTCTCCTGGTCTTTAGGCTGGGGTGCTAAATCACTAGAACAAACTGGCCGTCCACTTCAATAGGATGCTTTTTGTGTATTCAAAGTGCAAGATGAGTTAGGGAAACTTCGGAGGCTTAACACTGGCTAGTAAGGTTTACAGGTAGTCCTCAACTAACTTAAGACCAGTGACTCAGCGACTTTCAAAGTTACAACAGAACTCTCTGCAGGTACTTAATGACCCAGATTTGAACTTCCAACTGTGAGGCTCCCGCTGTGGTCATGTGACCGCAATTCAGGTGCTCAGTGGCCAGCCTGCATTTACAGCTCTTTGCTGCAACCCATGGTCGCTTAATTAAGCGTTCGCTTAATGCCTGCCACAAAAAAAAAGGTCATAAAATCCACTTTACAACGATCAGGACTTACAACTGTAATGGGCAAGGCTCCATTACAGTCCAAACTCAAGGAGTAATTGTGCTCTGATTTAAGGAAATTGATACCAGTTTCTGTGGGCAGAGAATAAATCTGGAATTTTGTGATTTGCCAAAGAAATCTGGGATTTACATATATAGTTTTTGCAGCAGGACGATACGTGACTTGTGTGTTTCAAAGCAGGATATAAGCTCAGGCACATATCCCTCTGACTTGCAATGCAGGGGACCTCATCTTATGAACTCCATTGGGTCAATTTCCACTGCTCAGCAAGGCAGCTGTTAAGTGAGTCGCATCCAATTTTACAAGCTTTTTTGCCACCACTGGTAAGCAAATCACTGCTGTTCTTGAGTGGGCCATGCAGTCATTAAGCAAATGCAGCTTCTCTTATTGATTTTGCTTGTCGGAAGCCGGATGGGAAGGTCACAAATGGGGACCCCCAGGAGGCTGCGACCGTCACAAACACACGCAGGCTGACAAGCACCCTAATTTTAATCATGTGACCATGGGGAGCCTGCAATGGCCGTAAGTGAGAGGACTAAGTCCTTTTTTTCAACGCTGCTGTATCTTCAAAGGGTCGTTAAGGGGAAGACTACCTACATACAATGAATAGAACAGAAAGCATTTCTTTAGAGCATCCGTAAAAATGAAACACAGTTGTAAAAGACCTTTTTCCAAAGAAGCGAAATTTTCCAGAAAGAGCCAAAACTACAGAGCTTCAACCACTCTGAACCAAAAGGTGCAAACAACGTACCGATTTTTTCTTCAGCTGACTGCTGTCATAGCCAGTGGTGACGTCCCGGACGTGAAGAATTCCATACGTCCCACAAGAGGTCGGATAAGAGTCAGGCATATCGAAGTTTCGGAGCCGTTCAAACATCCTTTTGATTGTAGGGGGATCGTAACACAGGAAGTAGGAGGTTTTTGAAATGTGGTAGCCATACCTGTGAGAAGACATGGCAGAATTGGCTAAAAGGAAACATGTTGGATCTACCGTCTATGGAGATTCTCAGTCATCCAGGTCATGGGTGTCCCAAAGATGCCCACCCCACCAAAAGGACATTCTTCAGGTTTTTTCCTTTGAAAACATTTCGCTTGCTTTGAAAGTACAGTTGCCCTTTGGAAGAAAGCACCTTTGGGACTTTGGATCTATTCCAAGCTGGGTCTGTTCTGAAGCAGGGACAGCCAGGGGGCCAGAGAGGCATCCCCTCTAGGCAGAATCTCTGTGGCAGCTGCCAAAGAACAGCAGCGGGCCTGTCTGAACATCTGTTTCAGCTGCCGAATTTTAAAAAATGTTACCTCTGCTGCCCTTTGCACTTCTTGAATCCAGGACAGCCAAGGACTTACGTTTTATAGATCTCCGTCAGCTGATGGGCCAGCCTTTGGCCCTTGGTGTCCAGCCAGGCAGCCATTTCTGCCATGACCACGGCAGCGCTGACGCCATCTTTGTCCAGCACAGACGTGCCGCACATGAAGCCTGAGAACCAAACATATCCCGTTCAAAGGACAGCAGTTTATAGACAATAGCAGCACTCAAAGCTTCAAAAATCAAACCCTATAAATCAGTGTTTCTCAACCTTGGCAACTTGAAGACGTCTGGACTTCAACTCCCAGAATTCCCCAGCCAGCGAATGCTGGCTGGGGAATTCTGGGAGTTGAAGTCCAGACGTCTTCAAGTTGCCAAGGTTGAGAAACACTGCTATAAATAAGCAGTGGCTTTAAAAAAAAAAAGAGGGCTAGCAGAATTCTGGTATCATTTCCATGGTTTTCATTTTTACTGATTTTTATCAGCCATCCCAACTTGGTCAGTTAGAAAAAGAAAGACTCTCGGCCCTGTAGTTAGCCAAAAGTATACTTTACTAAGTTGGTTACAGAAGAAGCAAGGCTGGATTTGAGGCTTTTGCACCCAAAGTGTAGGGTTAACTTTTCCCTTGTTCTCCTCCACCCTCCACCACCACCACCGTTTATCAACCTAACAAATTGTTTGGGTAACATTCCATTTTTGCAGGCTGGATGGTTCTGCATTCCTTCGTGTGAGCTTGGAACAGCCAGTGGCTCTCATGGGATGGCAGGAAAGCAATAACCCTCAGACTTATATACTGCTTTCCAGTGCTTTCTAGCACTCACGAAGCGGTTTACAGAGTCAGCCTATTGGCCCCCAACAATCCTCATTTTACCTACCTCGGAAGGACGGAGTCAATCTTGAACCTGGTGAGATTCGATCTGCCAAATTGCAGGCAGCTGGCAGGCATAAGAAGTGGCCTGCAGGACTGCATTCTAACCACTGCGCCACCACGGCTCATGAAATGAAATGATGATTTCATTCCTCATGCTGACCCTCTCCTTATCCCACCCTCACCCCCTCAAAGGCATAGCCGTTTGGCAGTCCTGACAGATTTAATTGATCAGTCCAGAGTCATGTGCCAAGATGGGCGACTATAGAAACTGAATGAGTGAATAAATAAATAAATTATAAGCCTGCATTTCCATTCTTTCTGGCTGAGATGTCACTGTCATCCCAAACCAGGAATGAAACGAAGAGAGACAGACTTTCCCAATAGTTCTGCCAAGATGGAATAATTTTTAGATGAAACACATCCAAAGGTATCACTGAGCATTCATAAGAACATATTTATTGACTAAATAAATGAAAGGTTCTAGTTTGGGATTTAAAATACCAGGAGAAATTCCTTTAAGTTACCGTATTTTTCGGAGTATAAGATGCACCAAGGTTTTGAAGAGGCAATTTTTTAAAAAAGTAGGTAGGTAAATAGAGGGATAGAGAGAGAAATACAGTAGATAGGTAGGGGGAGAGAGTAGGTAGGTAGGTAGAGGGATAGAGATAGAGAGAAATACAGTAGGTAGGGAGGGAGAGACAATAGGTAGGTAGAGGGATAAAGATAGAGAGAAATGCAGTAGGGAGGGAGGGAGGGAGATACAATAGGTAGGGAGAGAGAGAGAAATACAGTAGGTAGGTAGGGAGAGAGAGTAGGTAGGTAAGTAAGTAGGTAGAGAGAGAAATACAGTAGGTAGGTAGGTAGGGAGAGAGAGTAGGTAGGTAGGTAGAGGGATAGAGATAGAGAGAAATATGGTAGGTAGGTAGGTAGGTAGGGAGAGAGAGTAGGTAGGTAGGTAGGTAGAGAGAAATACAGTAGGTAGGTAGGTAGGGAGTGTAGGTAGGTAAGTAGGTAGAGAGAGAAATACAGTAGGTAGGGAGAGAGAGCGAGTGAGTAGGTAGGTAGGTAGAGGGATAGAGAGAGAGAGAAACACAGTAAGTAGGTAGGGAGAGAGAGTAGGTAGGTAGGTAAATAGAGGGAGGGAGGGAGGGAGGGAGGGAGAGAGAGAGAGAGAGAGAGAGAGAGAGCACATAGCCTTACAGAGGCTTATAGAGTGCTGTGGGGGGGGAAGCATTTTTTTGCTCATTTCTGCCCTCCCCAGCCCCCAGCAGCTCTCTGAAAGCTTCCATAAGGGTATGCATGGTCATTTTGGTGAAGGGGCGGGGCTTCATGAGGCAAAAAAACCACTGTATTCTATGTATAAGACGCACCCAGATTTTCAGCCTCTTGTTGGAGGGAAAAGGTATGTCTTATACTCCGAAAACTATGGTATTTCCTCTGGATGAGGAAGACGCCGCATCCGGCCAAGGCTTCCCATGCTTACCAATGGATTCTTCGAAGGCAAAAAGGACTTCTTTGCCGCTGTCCACCAGATCTTTCACCCTGCTGCCGATCGATTTGAAGCCAGGGAGGGTCTCCTGAAATGAGACAAGGAGATGCTTCTTTCAGAAGAGCCGCATTGGTGGCTCACGCTCAGCTGTGAGCAGATTTCACCGAGGGATTCGGTCCACCAGACCTTGCCCAAAATTTCTGCTGCAAAAGCAAGACGGTTGTTAAGTGAACTTTGCCCCCCTTTGTGACTTTTCCTTGCTGGGGTTGTTAAAATGAATTCTGCAGTGGTTAAGTTAGTTAAGTGAATCTGGCTCCCCCCCCTTCTCAAAAGGTCACAAAAGAGGATCACGTGACCCCAGGACACGGCAACATTCGTAAATACACAAGACAGTTGCCAAGCGTCTGACTTTTGATCATGTGACCACAGGGATGCTGTAAGTGTAAAAAACAGCCATTAGTCACTTTTTTCAGCGTCATAACTTTGAATGGTCACAACACGGACTGTTTGTTATAAGTCCAGGACTACCTGAATTTATCAGATTTATATGCAACCTCAAACTCTGGAAATGTATATTTACTTGAGAGTAAATCCCACTGAGTTCAGCCAGGCCCCCTCCCGCCAAATAAACAGAGCCAGTCTTCGACTTACGACCACAATGGAATCCACAACTTATGTTAAGTGAGGCAGCTGTTTTTAAGTGAGTACGGCCCTCTTTTACGATCTTCCTTGCCACTGTTGATAAATGAATCTCGGTGCAGTTAGCAGTAGCAATAGCAGTTTAGACTTATATACCGCTTCATAGGGCTTTCAGCCCTCTCTAAGCGGTTTACAGAGTCAGCATATCGCCCCCAACAATCCGGGTCCTCATTTTACCCACCTCGGAAGGATGGAAGGCTGAGTCAACCCTGAGCCGGTGAGATTTGAACCACTGAACTGCAGATAACAGTCAGCTGAAGTAGCCTGCAGTGCTGCATTTAGCAATAGCAATAGCAGTTTAGACTTATATACCGCTTCATAGGGCGTTCAGCCCTCTCTAAGCGGTTTACAGAGTCAGCATATCGCCCCCAACAATCCGGGTCCTCATTTTACCCACCTCGGAAGGATGGAAGGCTGAGTCAACCCTGAGCCGGTGAGATTTGAACCACTGAACTGCAGATAACAGTCAGCTGAAGTAGCCTGCAGTGCTGCATTTAGCAATAGCAATAGCAGTTTAGACTTATATACCGCTTCATAGGGCTTTCAGCCCTCTCTAAGCGGTTTACAGAGTCAGCATATCGCCCCCAACAACAATCCGGATCCTCATTTCACCCACCTCGGAAGGATGGAAGGCTGAGTCAACCCTGAGCCGGTGAGATTTGAACAGCCGAACTGCAGAACTGCAGTCAGCTGAAGTAGCCTGCAGTGCTGCATTTAACCACAGCGCCACCTCGGCTCTTGTTAACTTAGTAACACGGTGGTTAAGTCAATCTGGCTTCCCCATTGACTTCGTTTGTCAGAAGGTCGCAAAAGGAAACAGCAACTGTCATAAATATGAGCCAGTTGCCAACCCTCTGATCATGTGACCATGGGTGAAAAACAGTCAGACACTCTTTTCAGTGCCGCTGTGACTTTGAACAGTCATTAAGCAAACGGTTGAAAGTTGAGGACTACCTATCTGCATACAAAACTGAACCTGTGTCGGAAACCTCTGGGGCTTGAGGGCCACAATCCATGGCAGCTGTGAGGACACTTGCTCATAGCACATGTGGCCAGTGCCTGCTCACAGGCAGACATTCTCCAGGCACCCCGGAAAAAAAAAGATGCTTGAAAAAAGCCTCTGCTTGGAACCAGCGTGGGAGGAAACCTGTGTTTGTAAGGATGGGAAGCGATCAGGACTGAGTGATCCTCTTCCTCCTCCTCAGAACATCTCAAGACTTCCTCCTGGAGGCCCGAGACCACCTGGAGCATGGCACCAAAAGGAGGCCTTCGCACAGCACTCACTTCAAAATTAAACCCTTCCTTGAGAGCGATGGCCCGCAGGATTTTGGAGGAGACAGTGGTGGCCAACATGTAAACTTTCTTCACGTCGGCTTCCTTGGGACAATTTTCCTTCCAACATTTGAACATCCACCAGCCAAACAAGGCGGCCAGCTCGTTGCCGGTGAAGACTTTCCAGCGGCCACTGAAGGGAAAAAAATGAGACAAGATTAAAGGCTTAATCAGGTTACGGGGTGGTCCTCGACTTAAGACCAGAATTTGTGCCTGAATTTCCATTGTTAAGGTCGTTAACAAGGCGGTTAAGTGAGCTGCGCCCGATTTATGACTTTTTCTGCCACGATTGTTAAGGGAATCACTGCAGGCATTAAGTGACTCACACGGTTGTTAAGCAAATTCAGCTTTCATTGGGTTTGTGTGCTGCAAGCATGTGACCGAGTTGTCAAGGGCCAAATTTTGATCACATAAGCTTGGGTGGCAGTTGTAAATCATTTTTTTCAGTTGAAAAGATGGTTGTGTGTTGAGGACCACCTGTTCTAAATTAAGCCATTTTCTGGAGCCACAGATGGCAATTTCTCAAGCGAGCTCTTCATAACATGTCACGAAACAACAAACAGGGTTAAAGTTAACCATGTTGTGCACCAACATCACGTGATCTAGTTTAAGAAACTGTATGAACAAAACCATTCTGGAACAAATGTTAAGAAGTTACTTTATAGCAACGGCTAGGAGGGCTCTTGACACTTGTCTAATGCAACAAAGGACAGCTAAAAATTCTTAAAGGATCACTAAGAATTTGGAGAGCTTAATGAAAACAAGCACTGTTGTATTAAAGGTAGAAATGGGTCCAAGACGTGTTCACAGCAAATTCCGGCATGTTAGTATTGGAAATGAGATTAAGAATAATCAGAACAAGGTGTACCGTATTCAACAAAGAATGTGTAAGTGCAGAAATAGAACTTAACGAACAAAGAAATGTTTGACAAATGAAGACCTGGAACAATAGTTGTACTGATTCCACCTGCACTGAGCCATAAAGCATGTCTGGTTTTGTTCCTTAGGCAGCCGATGTGATTTCAGTATGTATGTATGTATATATAAACAAGCATTATGGGATATACTGTAGAGCTTGTTTGACAAAGCTCATTAGCTCAAGCCTGCAGTACTGACAATCATGTTGCCAATCCAAATTTATCTGAATATTTATAATAAAATAATTAGATTATGAAACAATTATTAAAGTTTTAATTTATATTTTCTAAAGCACCAGAAGGCAGGACAAGAGGTAGCAAATGGAAACTCATCGAAGAGAAAAGCAATCTAGAACAAAGCAGATATTGTCTAACAGTGGGAACAATTAATCAGTGGAACAACTTTCCCCCAGAAGTTATGAATGCTCCAACACTGAAGGTTTTTAAGAAAAGACTAGACAGCCATTTGACTGAAATGGTACAGGGTCTCCTGCTTGAGTAAGGGGTTGCACTAGAACAGTGTTTTTCAACCACTGTGCCGCGGCACACTAGTGTGCCGTGACATAGTGTAAGGTGTGCCGTGGGAAAATTACTTTATATATAGTCAATATAGGCACAGAGTTCAAATTTTTTAACATTTTCTAATGGTGGTGTGCCTCGTGATTTTTTTCATGAAAAAAGTGTGCCATTGCACAAAAAAGGTTGAAAAACACTGCACTAGAAGACCTCCTCCAAGGGCCCTTCCAACTCTGTTATTCTGTTATCAATCAGATACTGGGGAATAAACATTGGAAAAGGGAGCCCTGGTGGCGCAGTGGTTGGAATAAAGTATTGCAAGAAAACTCCGCCCACAGCCAGGAGTTTGATCCTGACTAGCTCAAGGCTGACTCAGCCGTCCAGCCTTCTAAGGTTGGTAAAATGAGGACCTAGATTGTTGGGGACAAGATGCAAATAATGCTTACACTGCAAACCATCCAGAGAGTGCTGTAAAGCACTATGGGGCGGTATATAAGACTCAATGCTATTGCTATAATACATAATATGTAAAAAAAATTGTGTACGGACATCTGAAAATCTTTGTACACTAAGGTCTAAATAGCAATGTTGAGTTCACAGTTCTTCCCTCTGGGATAGGGACGAGGAAGGATGGCCCTTTAATGACTCATGGACTTCAACTCCCAGAATTCCTGAGCCAGCCATGGCTCAGAATTCCATGCTGGCTCAGGAATTCTGGGAGCTGAAGTCCACAAGTCATAACGGGGTGACGGTTCCCCACTCTAGGAAATCACACATAATCAGCCCCACCAAACTGGAAATAAGAAAACTCAAATTCATAAGATTAACACTGGTTAAAAGATTTTAAAAATTGTAACAGTATATTTTTGACAATGAACATTTTAAGAATTGGATAAAGATATTTCGGGGCAGGAAGCTTTCAATTCTCCAAATCTATATGCAGAATCAGAACTGGGAGGAAAAATCGTAACATTTACGTTCTTTTTCTTAAAATCTGAAATCTTTAAACACAGAATGCGCGTGGAAAATACGGCACTCTGTCTACCTATTAGAATTGCTAAAGGTTCTTAGTACAGTAGTATGACAATTGAGCCCAAAATTTATGTTGCTACGCGACAGTTGTTAAGTGAGTTTTGCCACATTTTACGACCTTTCTTGCCACAGTTGTTAAGTGAATTGTGCGGTCGTTAAGCAAATCTGGCTTCCCCATTGACTTTGCTGGTCCGAAGGTCACGAAAGGTGGTCACGTGACTCTGGGACACAGCAACCGTCATAAATATAAGCCAATTCCCAAGTATCTTAAGTGTGAAAATGGCCATAAGTCACTTTTTTTTATGAAGATGTAACTTAAAACAGTCACTAAACAAATGGCTGGGGTTGAAGTGAAGGACTATCTGTACTTGATTAATTGATTGATTGATTGATTGATTATAACATGTATTTGTCACTATAAGCTGCCCAGAGTCACTCTGTATAGTGAGACGGGTGGCATAGAAATTAAATAAATACATGTTACTTTCACAGAGGCTCACGGAGAGCAGCCCAGCCAGTTTCTCCTGAGGGGGGTTGACGGTCTTGACTCAGAAGAGGGAGTCATGGCAAGGCCAAGCCATAGGAACCCTCAGCCACTCACTTTTCCTGTTGTTCAGCCACCGCTAGCCTGTCCGCATCAGGGTCCGTAGCCACGACCACTCGCGCTCCCTCTTTCTCCGCCAGCCGCAAAGACAGTTCCTGGAAAAACATTCAGGGTCAACGTTCAAAAGAGCCGATCACAGAGGGTGGATCCCAGCTGATCGACTTGGGGAAGACAACAACCTCTCCCTTCCTGTCACCCGCAGAAGCACCGCAGAGACAAAAACCTACCAACACCGATTCTCCTTCTTCGGGATTGGGACATTTGACGGTGGAAAAATCTGGATCGGGGTCTTTTTGTTCGGGGACAGGAATGGGGGGCTGGAAGCCGAAGGCCTGGAAAGCCAGCTGCACGTAGTCGTGCCCCACCCCGTGGAAAGAGGTGTGCACAAACTTCAAGGGGGTCTTTGCGTTCAGCTCTCTGGAATGGAAAACAGTAGGAAGAAAGCGTTAGAGGGCAGCTAGGGCTTCGAACAAACCTTCACCCTCATCCTACACCCGAACTACAGGGCGGGGCATAACCTTTTCCTAGGGGGTCACAGCAAGATCGACAGCAGTTTACAACTTCCGCGACACCTCATTTTAAAGCCCATAAAAAACTGAATTGAATGAGCTATTAAATGTTAAATTTGCTTTAAGAATGGCTGGAAAATTCGATTCGGAAGAACAAAGGATCATTGACAGAATAAAATGCATTGCCTTTCGAGAGGCTCGCGATGCTGGAGCGACGTTTATCAATCGAAAATGGATTGCAAACAAATTGAAACGTCATCCGGATTGGGTTACTGATAATTGGAAGTGGAAGCTCTGATGATTCAGGAGCAAGGTCAAAATCGATATTCGGTTGAAACTTTGAGAATGAATTTGGAAACTGTGTTGAAAAATCTGGAAAATCGAACGGAACTGTTTGAAGATTTGTTGTGTTCTTATCCACCTCGTTTGAATGCTGTTCGAAGGGCTAATGGTGGTCATACTGACTATTAAATCGTGTCAATAAACTCAGTTTTTGATGGGCTTTCGAATGGTGTATGAATTATTTGTGTTGTTATTACAAGTGTTGCTGTGACCCCCTAGGAAAAGGTTATGCCCCGCCCTGTACAGGTATTCACTACTCCTGCAGGCAGTTAGTCCTATCCAGAGGGAAGAATCCACGTGAAACGGCCCACAGGGTTGTTGTTGTGGGAAAAATAGGAGGAGGGAGGCATATTGGGTATGTCCGACACTCAAGTTATTCATAAAACTAATCAAGGTGGGTTAAAAATGTCATCAAACCATACAGTGAGGGTGTTGGAAACGCAAAACCAGGCACTTCCTGTTACTCAGTGAGCAGTTTTATTCATTACTTAAAATATTATCTAATCTTGGTGTCCATTAATGCAGGTAAATACACCTTCCTTCTCTGGAAATTACATTTCTGCTCTTCAACAGGGGACTGCGCTGACAGGAGCACCCACGAATAGGGTCGGGTTTCTTACCGGTGGTAGCAGATTTTTTTCAGGTCCTCCACGTAGCTTGCAGAGATTTTTTGCAGGGGGTCTCGAGTGAGAGGGCTGCAGTCCACCAGATTTTCGTTCCAGGAGTCGTTCCACGGCTCCACACATTCTTCAATGCATTTCAGGATCTCCTTATCGTGCGGGGATGTGATCTGAGCACCGTTTTCCCAGTAGACCTGCAGGGAGAGTTTGCCAAAGTGAGGAATTCGCTTAACCATCAAGTTATGGGCAGAAGTATACAGGTAGTCCTCGACTTATGACTTACAACATCTAACCGGTAGCCCTCAACTTATAATTTACAACAACTAATAACAACTATTATTGAAAGCAAACTGTTCATGTGTAATTTTACCTCCCAGAGACCAGTAAGATCACACAGATTGGGCCTCCTCTGGGTACCATCGGCCGGTCAATGTCGGTTGGCGGCTCCCCGGGGGAGGGCCTTCTCTGTAGCTGCTCCGGCCCTATGGAACGATCTCCCTGTAGAGATCCGGACCCTTACTACTCTTCCGGCCTTCCGTAAAGCCACTAAGACCTGGCTGTTCTGGCAGGCCTGGGGCTGTTGATTATTATCCAGCCCCATTCTAAGCAGTATGCATGTTGTGTAATTTTAATGACTGTATTCTTATTTTAATTTTTATATATGTCCCTTGTCTTGTCTGTGTCTTGTCTTATTGACATTTGTATGCCGCCCAGAGTCTCTAGGGAGTGGGCGGCATACAAATGTCAATAAACCTAAACCTAAGACTGTGGAAGCCTTTCAACAATGGGGTGTGCTCTCATACAGTCTCCAGGTTCTCCAGAGGGCACATGAGAGGGCTATGCACTTGCTGGGAGCACCAAGGACTCCTCATTTTCCAAACCTTTAACACACTGAGCCCAAAAGGTTCACCATCATTGACCTAAGGAGAGAGGGGGAAAAGTTGCAAACCAATTAGTCAATTCAGGCGCTTACAAAGTTTGCTGACCTACCTTGTAGCCATTGTCTTCTTTACGGTTGTGGGAAGCTGTAATCATCACCCCCGCGACCGCTCTGAGCTCTTGGACCGCATACGGCTGCAAAACAAAATTTATTTATATTTAATATTTCTAAACCGCCATCTCCTTCAGAGATCCTGGGTTATATCTATGAACTGTCCAAAATCACGTGTGGTTGACCAAATTCACCCAGGCTTAGCCCCGAGAAGGAACACCGAAGTACGCCTAGAACTGCTATTGGGGGGGGGGGGAATTGGAGCCTTGGAGGAAAGCCATTTTTGGGGGAGGGAAATCATTTTACTTAAAATAAGGAAAATAAAATAAGCCTTTTTAAATGGGAGTTGCATAAAGAGATAACTTAGCACTGCTGTTATGTTAAACGGCATGTCCAGATGTACAAAAGCGTTCTTTGCCTACACAAAAGTGACAAAAATGTTCCACAGGTGCCCAACCACTGTTCGGTTTTAGAAAAGCTACTCTCCAAATTCTATCACTCTGAGGAAGGCAAGGTTTAAATTGTGCAGGATTGTCAACATCCAGAACTTGATTCAAAAAGGACAGCTCACAGATATAACTCAGGAGTAAGAAGTTGCAAGCACAGGTGGTCCTAGATTTGTGACCATAAATGCGCCCAACATTTCTTTGGTGAAGCAAGGCAGTTGTGAAGTGAGTTTTGGCCCATTTTACAGCAGTTGTTAAATGAATCACTGCAGTTGTTAAGTTAGCAGCATGGTTGTTAAGTGAATCTGGCCTCCCCCATTGACTTGGCTTGTCAGAAGGTCGCAAAAGGGTATCTCCTAGCTCTGCAACACTGCAACCGTCACAAATGTCAGCCAGTTGCCAAGGGTCTGAAGTTCCATCATGTGACCATAGAATGCAGCAACAACCCTTAACTGAGAAACGGTCATAAGTCACTTTTTTTCAGTGTAGCCATAACTACAAGTGGTCAGTAAACAAACTGTTGTAAGTCAAGGACAACCTTTCAAATTGTCTCTGAAATTGTCTTTGTTTCATCACACCTACAGGTTGCTGCCAAGACAAGGAACTGCAGGTTAAGCCACACGGAGGAGAGCCTTTTCAGTAGTAGCTCCGACCCTTTGGAACGATCTCCCCGTGGAGATTCGTACCCTCACCACCGTCCAGACCTTCCGCACGGCCCTTAAGATCTGGCTATCCCGTCAGGCCTGGGGATAAAGATCGTAATCTGTCCCCACCCGAATGATGAATGAATGATGTGTACTTTTTTACTTATGTATTGTTTTATGTTTACTGTTTTGTACCCCCCTCCCTATATTTTGTAAGCCGCCCTGAGTCCCCTCAGGGAAAAGGGCGGCCTATAAATAATAAAACTAAAACTAAAACCAATAATGTGTAACTCTTGGAATTATAGTGTAGCAGTTGAATTTTCACATTTTAGGAAATTACTTGATTCAAAAAATAGTAATTAATCATGAAACACAAAGTGGAGAAGAAAGTGGAAACGGCAAGATAAATCTGTTTTTTTCACACCAAGCGATTGGTTAAGGCAGGCTTGACTTAAAACCGGTTGCTTAGCAACTGTTTCAAGTGTTGATTGACTCCTGGGAGCTACTTACAACCCGGTTTCAAAATTCTGAAAGCTGCCACTCTCCATTCAATTGCATTTTGGGTGCTTGGCAACTAGGCCACCTTTATACAGCTGTCTGCAACACCCCACGGTCAGGCAACTGTGATTTACAATGTCTTTTGCAGGAAACAAATGAGTTTGTTTAATGACCATGGCATTCATTTAATAATTGTAATGTTCATTTAACAACACTTAATGAATGCCCCAAAAAAGGGTTTAAATCAGGCGTGGTCACACGAGGACCCACTTAGTGACTGGCACTTGAGGACCCAGTTAATGGCTTACAACCGTAACTGGATCAGTTATGGTTATCAGACACGGACCATCACCGCAATTTTAAGGATGGATGAAGAGATGTTATTGCCTGTAGATTAAGGGGAATCTTCAGTTGCTACAGCACTAACCCCATTTTACTTCTAGGTATGGTGGTTGAGATGCCCAGCTTGATTCAAAACAAAGTGCCACCCAATTCAAGAGCCTTTCATAGCAGAGGTACTAATCCACTCCATGAAGCTCAGTCGGAATTTTTTAAAAATAGCCACTTACCACAAAAGGCGTGGGGACGTATCTTGAGAACAAGTAAACAGGAACTCCCTTTGCAAGCAGGACTGCTGCTGTGAGTCTGGCAAGTCTGCGGAAAACAAGAAATCAAAATACAGGAAATAAATAGCAGAAGAAGAAAAAAATCAGCCATGGGCAAGACTGATAATATGCTACCATAGGAGCTGGAGAACAGCTAAGCAATTTCTTTCATACTGCATTATGTTTCCCTAATTTTGCCATGATAAATAATTTGGTGTTGCAGTTAAGACATCAGGCTAGATACCGAGAGATCACAAGTTCTAATCCTGCCATAGGCATGAAAGGCGGCTGGGTGACTTCAGTGACCAGGAGACTGTGAGTTTTAGTCGCACCTTAGCCATGAAAACTGGCTGGATGACTTTGGTCCAATCACCAGGAGAATGAGAGTTCTAGTCCCATTTTATGCATGAAAGCAGCTGGGTGACTCAATAGCAATAGCAATATAGCAGTAGACTTATATACCGCTTCATAGGCCTTTCAGGCCTCTCTAAGCGGTTTACAGAGAGTCAGCATTTTGCCCCCAACAATCTGGGTCCTCATTTTACCCACCTCGGAAGGATGGAAGGCTGAGTCAACCCTGAGCCGGTGAGATTTGAACCGCTGACCTGCTGATCTAGCAGTAGCCTGCAGTGCTGCATTTAACCACTGCGCCACCTTGGCTCAGTGAATCCTAGTTCCACCTTAGGCACGAAAGCCAGCTGGGTGTCTTCAGTCTTCAGGAGACCAAGAATTCTATCCTACTTTAGGCATGAAGCCACCTACCCTGGGCCAGTCCCTCTTTCTCAGCCCTAGAAAGAAGGCAATGGGGCCAAAACCATTCCTGAAATCTTGCCTAGAATACTGCAGGGACTAATCCAGGTGCTCTCTAGGAGTTTAAAAAAACGAGTTGAAGGCATAAAAAAGTGCCATCTTTCTCAACAGCACAAATTACTACACAGCATACCTTTTCTGGAACCCTAAAGTGCTGAGGGATATAGCAAGCACAGAAACACGGGCCTGTTGAACAAATTTCTCTTCCGAATCAGCTTCATGCCCAAATCAAAATGCTTTCCATATTACAAAATGATTTCAAAAAACACATTTAGGCCCTGTGCATCTGTTGGATTCCAAATAAATTCGATAGGATCGACAGCAAATTCTGCAGGAGAATGTATGATAACTGTACTCATGGTGAAAGGCTAATATTCTGCTTAAATGTTTTGTCTGCAACAAAGGATTTAGCTCTAGATCTACAGCTTCTATTCCATGGCAGCCGAAACGATCCAGATTTCTCTGAACCCTCAGAGAGAATGACGATCTGAATCCAGTCAGGTCTACGAAAAGCATTAATTAACATTTATTACTGGTGCTTATTTGCAGGGGGGAAAATGTGGTTTTCTTTTCCAGATTTGTTCTCCAATTCAAACTATTAATACTGGCCTCTGCGAGAGAAATGGAGGCATTCTTTACTTCTAGACTTTTAAATCTGGACCAAGTCCATACCTGAAGCTGCTGCACATGCTGGTCACCTGGCCTCGCGTGTCATATCCTACCACAAAACCACGTTGCTTGAAGTCAGAAAAACATTGCCCAAGGTATTTGTACATGCCCTGCAGGAAAGGAAAAGAGAGAGAAGGAGGATACAGGATCATTTGCCTGGGCAGAAAACTTAATAGAAGGTTAGGTTTATTGAGGTCATGCTCTATTGCAGGGGTGTCAAACTCAAGGCCTGCAGGCCAGATCCAGCCTGTGGGGTGCTTAAATCTGGCTCACGGGGCCAGCCTGGAAATAGAAGAACCGGCCCATGGTGCCTCTGGCAACCAAAACAAGGTGCTGGGGGCCACACACGGGCATGCCCCGTTTTTGGCCTGGACAGTCTCCTGAAGCATTTGGCCAAAATGGGGTGCAGGGGGTCGAGCAGCATTCTTTTTTGGGGGGGGAAACCAAAGTGCTGGAGGAGACAGTTCAGGTTGAAAATGGGGCGCTGCGCAAGACACACACACCCACGCCCCATTTTGGCACAGAAGGCTGCTGTCTTCCTCCCCCCCACCCCTCAGCCGGCCAGCAGAGATCTACAATGCTGATCTGGCCCTTGAAGAAATCCAGTTTGACACTCCTGCTCTATTGCGTAGACCAGAAGGCATCACTCTTGGATTGGCCTTACATGTTTACCTGCATAATGGTTAAACAAGTTATTTTAGAATTCTTTTTTGTTAAAAGAAATTCAGTACAATTTATTTTTATACCCTTCTCTGTAGATCAGTGTTTCTCAGCTGTATCAGCTTTAAGATGTGTTGACTTCAACTCCCGGAATTCCTGGCTGTCCACTCATCTTAAAGTCAATAAAGCTGAGAAATATTGCTTTAGATGGATCAATAAGTTAATAAAAAGAGATGTGTAATTCCTCCATGCAAAGCTTCCTCAGCCGGAATGATGGAAGAATCTGCCCTTGCTCCATTGTGTTGTTTTGTTCTTCAGCCTGAGAGGAAAATTTGTCATCTTTCTATGCCAGTTTATCAGGAAGGGAAATAACTTCTGTCGATGTGGGTGTGAGTTTTATTGTTATTTATTTTTCAAAATTATACAGCCATCTGTCTCACACAAGTGACTCTGGGCAGCGTACAAATGAAAACATAAAGTGTTTTTCTTTTGAACGATAAGGAGTAATTTTTATTTACATGGGGTCTGTCATGGCCCAAGGTCTCCTACAATGAGCCCCTTGGATCAGCTACTATCTGAAGCTACTGATCCCTGGATCACTTTGCAAGAAAAACAAAAAGAACTAGGTCGCTTTCACCAAGTGCCAATAAGGTGGAGTTAACTGCTAAGGTAAACTTCAACAATGGACAATATTTGCTGAGCAGTAAATAATTTATCCTAGGTATAACGGTCCATTATATCCTCACACAATAAAGATTTCCAAAACAAACATGCCATTCCAGGCTAAAGACAGTGTACTAATTCAGATAATTCTATTTAAGTTAAGTAAATCAATATATCAGCAGCCTCTTTTCTCCACACAACAGCTAACTCCAATAATGCCCCAAAGCTTTCCATTTGTTATTCTTTGGTATCTGGACCACTGTCAGGTTCAAAACGAGTCAGTTAAAATCTTAACTTGTTTTCAGCTCATTTTCTGGATAAGCAAAATTTTAGGGAGGATAGGAAAGCGATAGGATGGGAGGGATATGAAGAAAGGAAGTGAGGTGAAGATCAATCACATAGGCCAAACAACACTCTAACCTCCTATAGTTTATTAAGCTGAGATATGACTGCATGACAGCATAATCTTAAAATGCCCTGCATGACAAACAGAAGAAACTGTGCTACTCCTGAATAAAAGACTGAAGCACTCAGGCAAGGAAAGACTTCACATTCTAACTTGTAATTTTCCCAGGGAGAAACTTTAGTCTACTGTCTACATACCTGACACCTGATATTGTTCTTGACTCACTTTTTTGTGTTCTGCATAGGTGTCCATTCCTTGTGGACTGATTTTTTTTTTATTTCTCCCAAATTAATCATGTTGTGGGGGTTCAAATTATGCACCCCAGATGGTATCTTTGAACAACAGAGGCTCAAAATGGCTATTTTGGGGAATGCTGGTACTTCGGTCAGCATAAATCCCACTCAGGAGACTTAGTGCCTGGATCTTTACCGATTGCTCAATAAATCTGAATTGCATAGTCCTTTTCTTAGGGCTGACTGCAACATGGATTAAACAAAAACAAAAACAAAAAAAAACTAAACCCCTACTTAAAAATGTATAAGTAAAATGTATAGGTAGGGACCAATTCTGGACATTAGTTCCATTTCAAAAACTTCTGGATTCCATTCACTTATTAGAACAGTGTTTCTCCACACCTTGCCCAATTTAAGATGTGTGAACTTCAATTCCCAGAATTCCTCAGCCAGCATGGTTGTTGCTAAGGCTTCTGGGAATCGAAGTCTACACATCTTGAAGCTGCCAAGATTGAGAAATGCTACCCTAAAGATATAACCAAGAGACCTCAAAATGAGCTGTGAAAGGCAATGTTGAAGAAAATCTGGATTTTCCAAGACATGCTACAGCAGGGCTGCCCGAGGAATTCTGGGAGTTGAAGTCCACACATTATTAAGTCAGCAAGGCTGAGAAACACTGTAGTAGAAAGAAGGATCCTGGATGTGGAAGTCAGAGGTTAAACCAAGTTTCTACAGTTTTACTTGGACTTTCTTGGATATAAACCACCCTGTTCTATCTCTATCTTCTAAGTAGAATCAATGGGGCAATAAAAGGTTGATATAGGGAATATTGGGGGGGGGGAGGGAGGTAAGGATCAAAAGTAACCCTTTACCCAACTACAAGCCAGCCTACTAAAGGCTACTACAGATGCAAATGCAGTTAGAACATAAAGAGCAACTACTGCTAAGTGCAATTTGCAACTTACCCAAGATATATCACTGGATGGATAAGGCAGCTGACCGATCTTCCTCAATTAAACATGGACACTTGGCTGGCAGTTAGGATAAGATCAAGAAAACACACCTTCATTAACCCCCCCCAAAAATGCTCACTAGTCCTGGGGTGACTACTGAAAATTTACAAGACATCAGCATTATTCTCTTGTGGCAGCATTAATTCCTTCCTCTTCTTCCCTCCCTCCCTCCAAAAATTGTGTGTGTGTGTGTGTGTGTGTAAAAAACAAACAAAATGTTAAAAAGTTATGGTATTTATGTAGTTACTTACCAAGCACATCTAAATTACCTAAATCCAAGGACATCCAGCCCTTGGTTATCAATGGAGACCAAGTGGAGCAAGTGGCCAGTTTTAAGTTTCTGGGTGTTGTGGTCCATGAGGAGCTGACCTGGGGCAACTCACACTGCAGCTCTGGCCAAAAGGGCCCAGCAGAGATTAGACTACCTGAGGCTTCTCAGGAAACAACACCTGAATGAAAAACTGCTAGTGACCTTCTACTGCTACACCATAGAGAATACTTTAACTTACTGCACCTGTGTCTGGTTTGCCAACTGCACAGGGGCAGATAGGACAGACGCTCCAGAGGGTCAACGACATTGCCCAGAGGATCATTGGCTGCCCCCTCCCCTCTTTGGAAGAGCTTTATAACCCACCCACCCCCGCTGCCTTAAGAAAGTTCAAAACCTTCCCAAAGATCCATCTCATCCTGGGCACCCTTTTTTTTGAACTATGACCATCTGGCAGACGGTACAGGACAATAAAAACAAGGACAAATAGGCTGAAAAACAGCTTCTCTCCCAGGGAGTAACTATGTTGCATTCTAATGTATAGTGTAATATTAATGCAGTATCAGGGGTTTTCAATTCAATTGTGTAGAACGTGATGTGTGTTTTTATTTTATTTTTTTATAGTTTTCTTATGTATAATGTATACTGAAGATGGCATTTAATTTCACTGTACAAGGTGCAATGACAATAAAATAAAATAAACTTAATTATATTAAAGTAACCAAAACATCTTTACGATCCCCAAGGCATGTCACAACCTTTGAGCACCCCTAACGTTTGGAAATTGAAAGCTGAAAAAATCTGACACGCCCTAAATGGAGGATTTGTTCATAACCAAATAACCACAAAAATTCTCCTAGATCAAAAGAACAGCAGAGAAAGGCTACCCATGAAACCCACAAGAAGTAGGGAAGCAAACATCCAGCAGCCCAGAATGTAATCAACAAAACGCAGCCCCAGAGACTCCCTGGTGTCTGAACATGAACTTCCTCCCAGAAACGCCTGTTAAGATTTATCAGCCAATCTCCAACTGCACATTCTTCCCAGCAAACCAAAACACAAAGCCAGCACGTGCTGAGCAGGCTTTCAGAGCATGACCAACTTGGGAGTCAAGAAAAAGGAAGTTCAGAGTTTGGCATGTTTCCACAGTGATCCAAGGCCTCTTGAGTCTTGACCTGCTCCATTCCTGATCCTATTAATTCATGTTTACTTTACTGCACAGCAAATCTTGCTGGAGACATCTCCCCGGCTATTCAATCCTGCGCACCCAAACACAACCACTTCATATTTCGAATACTCATAACAAAGATTGTTAATAAGTTCACCACTCACACATGGTCAATTCGGAGAAAAGAGAATGAAGAACGAAAGCCTCTGTTTATACAGGTAGTCCTTGACTTACAACCACAATTGAGTCCAAAGCTTCTGTTTCTAAGTGAGATGTTTGCCCCACTTTACGACTTTTCTTGCCACAGTTGTGAAGCGAATCACTGCAGTTGTTCAGTTAGTAAGAAGGCTGCTGAGTAAATCTGGCTTCCGCACTGACTCTGCTTGTCAGAATGTCACAAAAAGGGATCACGTGACCCCAGGACACTACAACCATCATAAATATGAACCCATCTCCAAGCACCTGAATTTTGATCACGTGATGATGGGGATCCTGCAATGGTTGTAAGTGTGAAAAAGGGGTCATAAGTCTCTTTTTCAAACAGTCATTAAATGGACTGCCAAAGTATACATGAACCATGCTGCCTCACTGCCACAGCCTTCCTTGGAATGTCACTTTCGCCCAAGATTTTTTTTAAAAAAAAAATCAGATAAAAAAGCGATGTTCCCTTCATTGGAAATGACAGCACTTCAAGCCACGAGCATTTTGCTTCTTAATAGGGCCACGCGACAATAATTTGAGTTCATTTCTAAATGCGTTTCCTCAGGGTTTCTTCCATTTAAATCTTTTTCTTAAAAAAACCACATAATATTCTGGCAGGCTCAGGAAAAACAAACCCTCTCTGTTTTTAATATTCCTACAGGAAGCTCAGAAGAGCAATCCCTGTTCCACTTTATTGTTTTATCTTGCAAGGGAAGTTTAAGCCAAGTTCACCAATAACCCCAAGCATTTTTTTCCCCCTGTTTAGAATTACTTAACAAGACTGGGCGAATCTGTTTCGTTGAACGCTCAGTGCCTAGTCAAAGGAAGAAGGGCTGTGGACAGCCTCCACAATGCCAAAATCTCCAAAGCAATGCCAGCTCTTGCTTCCTCCAAGTCCTGCCTCAGATACCCTTCTCTTAGTGTAAATCCACGGTTCTTCTATGCCAGTGTTTCTCAACCTTGGCAACTTGAAGATGTCTGGACTTCAACTCCCAGAATTCCCCAGCCAGCGAATGCTGGCTGGGGAATTCTGGGAGTTGAAGTCCAGACATCTTCAAGTAGCCAAGGTTGAGAAACACTGTTCTACGCTACTGAAAATTTGCCTGCAACCGCAATGCTAAATGGACAGCAACAGCAGAAATTCAGAAACGGCAGAAAATCAGCCAAATGTCGCTTCTCCATCTCTCTCTCCCTTTCCATTTTGCCCTTTTCTGCTGCATTTTTTCAAACGGAAATTTGGCAGCGAGCGGAGGAAACACAACTTGCTTTGCTTTATTGTCCGTTTTTGAGCCTTTTTAGTTGAAGAGTATGGCAGAAACATTTTAGATCAATGTTTCTCAACCTTGGTAACCTGAAAATGATTGGACTTCAACTTAGTAGTTGACGTCCATACATCTTAAATACATCTTATATACATTTTAAGGTTGAATTCTGGGGCAAAGTACACAGATCTTAAAGTTGAATTCTGGGATTGGAAATCCACACAAAATCCTAGTTGAATTCTGAGAGTTAAAGCCCACCAATCTCAAAGTTGCCGAGTTTGAAGACCCCTGCTTTAGATGTACCCAGGATGTATCAGAGGCACGTCTCATATTAAACAATGTTTTTTTTTAAATTTGTTTTTCCGATTCAGGTTACGTCTTTCATGCATTATGGGGCACCAACAAAGCATCTGGTGTCCTATGTAGGACAGAGGAGAGGGGCGAAGAGCTTTTAGCCTTCACAATGGCTCTGGAACTCACCTGGGTCGACTGGATCACGGTAAGATCGTTGATGTAGCAGAAGCCAGCCCCCATGGCGGAACGGAGACCGGCGGTCCCAAAGGTCAGCCTGCGGCACAGACGATCACGCAGCTCCTTATTCTTCCCATTTCGTAACAGATTTTCAATCTGCTCTTTGGTTTTAGGATTCTACAAAGGAGACAATTGGCAGGATCAGACTTCACGTGCTATAACCACGTGCTCCTAGTGGGCTAATGACTTTGTAAAGGAAGTCATGCCATCTAGTAGAGAAACTCATAGAAAAGAATATCTGTAGCTTGAACTGTGGGGTCCTTGATGCCCTCTGTGGTTGGTGGTTTTCTTGCAGGCGTTTCATTAGCAAACTAAGCAACATCATCAGTGCTAGAAGGAAGTGAGGTAAACCACGAGCAAACCAAACATCCTTCTAACACTGATGATGTTACCTAGTTTGGCAATGAGACATCTGCAAGAAAACCGCCAGTCTCAGAGAGCACCAAGCACCCCAGAGAGTCATGCTATCATACAATTAATCAAGCAAGCCACTTAAGCCAAGAACATCTTCACTGCTCGCAAGAGTGAGTGGGAACCAAGCCTGACTCAACTCAGCTTCCCGCTTCCCTAGCCGCGCATCAGCAGAGGCTGCCTGAAAACCTTTGGAGCTATGGCAAGGTTTCTCTCTACTGACTCTTCCACGCTGGCCTATTTATTTATTCATTCATTCAAATTTGTTATAGCTGTCCAAATCCAATGGGACTCTTGAGTGGCGTACAGAATTTTTAAAAGGAAAATCCATAAAAAGAGATAAAAACATAAAACTATGCAGACAGCCTGGAACTAAAACGACCTTAAAGACACTCCAAATGAACAAAAACAAAATAGGGCTCCTCAAAATACCCTACAGGCAGCCCTCGACTTATGACCACAGTTGAGCCCAAATTTCCATTGCTAAGCAAGGTTAAGTTAAACCAGTCGTGCCCATTTTACAACCTTTTCTTGCCTTTGTTGTTAAACGAATCACTGCTGTTGTTAAGTGAATCGTGTGATCTCTAAGCAATCCAGCTTCCCCCATTGGCTTTGCTTGTGGGAACATTACAAATAGCGATCATGTGACCCTGGGACTCTGTAACCATAGTAACTACCTGCCGGTTGCGAAGCATTCGACGTCTGATCATGTGACCTGGGGGGGGAAATGCTGCAACAGTCATAGGTGTGAGAACTGGTCACAAATCACGAGGTTACAAGGGCACTGAAAAAAGTGACTTCTGACCAGTTTTCACCCTATAACTGTTACAGCCTCACACACAGTCACGTGATCAAACTTGGTTGTGGCATCCTGGAATGGCCATTTTCATCCTTCCCAGGCAAGCAAAGTCAATTAGGGAAGCCAGAATCACTTAATGACCGCATGATTCACTTAACAACTATAGTGATTTGCTTACAAAGCTGATGGGGGGCATAACTCATTTAACAATTGACCTGCTTAACAACATAAATTTTGGGTTCAATTGTGGTTCTATGTAGAGGATGACATGTATTCCATGTATTTGTTTTGTACAAGCCAATAAATAAATGCTCTTGCTTCTTATATTCCACTCAACAACAACCCTGTGAGGTGGGTTGGGCTGAGAGAGAATGAGAGGCCAAAAGTGACCCAACCAGCTTTTATGTCTAAGGAAAGACTGATGTAGAAGAACTCGGGTCAGTCCAGAATCAAACCAGCACATTCCTAATGGGCTCATACAATTGCACAAACTGATAATTTAAAGCATGTTTTAAATTCCAAGACATACTTACAGAAATTGTGCAAGCAGAAGGAATTGCAAAATACAAAACAAAAACAGTCTATCATTCTACACTGAGCCCGCATTAACAATCAAAGTTCTGAATTTTATCTGCAACCTTCTGTAGCTATAACTTCTGTTTTACTGCTATTTTAATGTGATTAAAATGTGAAAACCATATTTGTGGCTTTGTTTTAATGCTGTAAAATGCTCAGAGTTGTTGCCTTGAGGTGAGATGGGCAGCAAACAAATTTAATAAATACTAAGAAATAATAAACTATTAAATACAAAAAACAATCATAATTCAAATGTCAGAAGTCACTTTGATTATAGTCAATAAAAGCCCAGAACAAAGCCACAACCTGTTTATAATTGGAGGAAAATTTTGTTGCTGATCTCAGAAAGCCTTGTACATGCTATCATTTGTTTTGCCAAATTCTTTCTGTGAAACCCAAGGAATTTGCAAAGCTGCGTGTTTATGCTTTCATGTTTCTGCCAAACATGAAGATGGCTGGCTGGTAAGAAGATAGATCACCGGGAGTGCAATTTGTACTGCATAACATGCCCTGCAGCTTCTGATTTAGGTGCAACTGCTTAAAGAAAATTCATGCATAATAAAATCCCAGATGGATCCCAAGCTGATCTCTGCAGCTCACAGGCACTTTAAAAAGGCAACGGCATCTAGAGTCCCAGGGGTGAGTGAGAAGCCTGACCTTTACCACAAAGGGGTCAGCCAGCAGCGGGATCCAGGGAACTGCCAGCCATTGGTCAGTTGGTGGAAGTTGAAAAATAGATATATCAAAGAAAAGAATGTTTTTTATTTTATTAATTAATTAAATTTATTTGCTGCCCACCTCATTTCAAAGCAGCTTAGTTACTTGGCATCCAGATCTGGCTGACCTTGGAAAGAACTCAGCGAATATCAGCCTTGAATAAAAGAACATGCTCTCCTGTTAAAATCATGAAATTTGATGGAGCTGAACGTGACTCAGAACATCATTTGCACATGAATTAGATGAGGTAAACAGGCTGTGTCTAATTCGTGTGCAAATGATGTTCTGAATCACTGTTCAGCTCCATCAAACCGAAGTAAAAATGAAGCGTTTCACAGGACGAGAACTTTACACTGCCTTGAACAGTGAAAGGAGAGGAAAATGCATTTTACATTTTAATAGGAAAATTCTCATTGCGTATACTATAAATCTTTGAGGTTTATTCATGCATGATCAAATCTAAGTCACTCAAGATTCATGTGTTTCTGTCTGGTATGGCAGAAGAGGAAAGCGTTCAATACCATCACAGAACAATTTTCCCCAATGCATGGATGGGTGTTTCCAACAGGAAGAAATACTGTTCTATTTTTCAAGGTCTTTTAACTTTTCTTGGCAACCCCCCCCCCCCGAAAATTTAGGATTATGGATCTTAATTAAGATCCATAATCCCAAATTTTCTGTTTTTGTAACATCAGTCAGCAATTATATAGTTTAAATGTGCAAATCATGGAATACCCTGCCTACGGAGGCATGGAATAACACCTCTTTCTCTCTTCTCTGAGAATTTAAGGGAAGGTAGACTGCAAGTACCAATCTGATGGTGGTTTAAAACAGTACTCTTTCCTCAAATTACCAAGAATCACTTAAACAGTCAGAGATGGTTAAAAAAAAAGAAAAAAAAGAACAGTACCTAATTTACAGCCATTCATTTAAAGTTACATCATTGAAAAAAGTGACATGACCATTCTTCATGTTTACAACCATTGCAGGATCCCCATGGTCACATGATCAAAATTCAAATGCTTAGCAACTAGGAAATTTTGGGCCCACCCTGTAGTTTTCCATCAGCTGGAATGTTTCCATACAGGGCACAGAATATGACATTTGAGTTAAAAGCCATTTAAGATTCTGCTAGAAAGAGCACTAGGAGGAGATCGCCTTTAGACAATCCTGATAAGGTTCAGTAGTTCCCAAATCTCTTTTATCTGTGGTCCAACGTAACGATCTGTTTACCCAGCAACAGAAATTCTAGCTCCTGTGAAAAGAATGCCACACTGGCATTGGTACAGACTTCTCTGCCCAAATATTAACTACGTACTCAAAAGAATTCAACCTCCTGTTAATAAAGATGGTAATTCAGCCTTGTTAAATGTGACAAAAGAATTAGCCAGCTTGAATTTCCTTATTACAAAACCACTTAGCATGTGGTTTACCTGCAATTAGTGCTTTGTCTTTGCTTGCTGTACAATATATATATATATATATATATATATATATATATATATATATATATATATATATATATATATATATATATATATATATATATATATATATATATATATATATATATATATATATATATATCAGCACAAATAAAACACAAAATATAACAAAGGCAACAGTAAAAATATTGGGTTTCTGTCGTGATGGACTCTTGTGACGAGCCGATTGACAGATGATGGAAGCAGTTAGCTTCCTCCCATAATTGGGGCTTACCAGGGGTTGTGACACTAAATATATACCTTCTTCCCTGGCTTCAGCTGATAAGGAGGAGACCTGTGGCTTAATGGCTAAGACCTCTGCCTAAGATGCAATACAGCACAGGTTCGAATCCCAGTAAGGGTATGGCTAGCTGATGAGAGCTAAATAGCTTGAAATAGATCTATACTAGTCTCCCTTTATTTATTTATCAGCACAAATAAAACACACACACACACACACAAAATGGGCCTTACTGTGAGCTTCTCTCCCTAATAAATGCAGGTAAGATTGCAATACAGGTAGTCCACAACTTAAGACCACAATTGAGAACAGAATTTCCATTTGCTGAGCCAGGTGGTTGTTAAGTAAATCTGCCCGCCCCCCTCCTCTTGCTGGAAGCCAGCTGAGAATCTTGCAAATGGTGACCAAGTGACCTTGGGATGCTGCAGCCATCGTAAATACATGCCAGTGGCCAAGGGTCCAAATTCTGATCCCCTGACTATGGGGATGCTACGGTGGTTGTGAGTGGAAGCCTGCTCAAACAGGAAATGTAATGGTGGACCAAACTGTACTCTCCAGCCTGGCAATATGCAGAACCTCTTCAAGTCAAGCTTCACATGAAAAATATCCTTTCCACGTCATTTGCCCGCAGTAACAGTAGAAAGGGAGGCGGGAAAAAACAATATTTGGAAATCTGACAATAAGCGAAAGGCAGCAAAGCAAGAAGCGGTTGCTAGAATGATGAACAGGTTTTCTCAAAGCAAGGTCATATTCCTGGCTGAGAACATCCAAAGTTCCAGTAAGAACTGATGTTATTTCTAGATACATAGCACCAATGTCTTGCATTAGCTAACCCTTTGCTGTTGGGAAATAAGGAAAATGAACTCTCGTTTAATCATAAACAACATCAGATCACAATTTTAACCTTCAGATCTACTATAAGATACCGTTTAGCATGGAGGGGGGAGTGAGGGGGGGGGCAGGTCTAACTGACTGCCTGGCCAATGTGGCCTCCAAAAACTCTGCAGGGTTTCCTGTGACTTCAGCCCTGAGCGAGTAGGGAATAAAGTTCATTTTTTCCCCCACTTGTGGCAATCAAGTTCATTCTGCCCAAGTGCATCGCATAATTCCTTCACCTTTGCATCTAAGGTAGTATTTCTCAACCTTAGCAAGTTTAAGCTGTGTAGATTTCAACTCTACGAAGGAACTCCATCCTGATTCAGTTGAAATACGTACAGTTAGTCCGCGACTTATGACAACAAATGGAGACCAGAATTTATGCTGCGAAGTGAGAAATTTGTTAAGTGGGTTTTGCCCCATTTTATCTCTGTTTTACCTGGCCAAGCCAGGAGCAGAATCTGCGATTAGCTGAACATTAAAAGCCAGTTCTCTGCTTCTGCCGGCATCCCTCAAATCCGAGCAGTAGCTTCCACTTTCTCCTCTTATCTGTGCATCTGGTGGCATGTTATTAATCATTTCCTCTATCCCATTTTAGAGACAGCTGCAGCCTAAAATAAGCTTCCCAGCCCAAGGGGAGTTCTTGAAGCAAGCAAATTGAAGAGCTCCACAATTTGAGAATGTCATTTGGATGGCCCCTCTCTTTGGGGTTCATAATCTCTGAAAGATCCAACACTAATATAGGCTTCATATAGAATATTAAGCATGCTGGCTGGGGAATTCTGGGAATTGAAGTCCACATCTTAAAGTCGCCAAGCTGAGATACACTGTATTAAATATTCTTTCCAAAACCAATGTTTTCTTATGAAAACATCAGCACACAAAATTCTGTGACCTGTAAGACATTTTTTCACATGAAGAAGCTACACGGTTTATGGAATTATTCTAGGTATTACAGAATGTCTAGGATTCCTACAGGTCTAGTCTTCTAAGCATCCTAAGATGCAAAAGTCAGCAGCTTTAAAGCATCTACAACATACATACATACATGGCCGGATTTTCCTATAGGCTAACTAGGCTTCAGCCTAGGGCCTCAAGATCAAGAGGGGCCTACATTCAAATTGTTAGCAAAACTAAAATTACACTATTCTAAAAACAGTGAACACTAAAACACTGAACCGAAAATAAGGAGAAATTCTACGCATATGACTAATAAACAAACATAAAAATGTATTGGTTAAGATCGTTCCGCGGCAGTTGGGGAGCCCGCCCACGTTCACGGCACCGGCGGTCGGGCGAGAGGCGCGGCCGTTCCCAGTAGCCACCCCGTCGACGCGGAGCCCACCAGCAGCCAGGCAGGTGAGGGCGAGGGGGCCGAGCCGGGTAGCTGAGCGCAGCAGGGGAGGCGGCTGGCCTCGCTGCCTTTGCCGCAGAGCAGAGCCGCCCTCCGTCAGGAGGCCAGCTATATATATTGATATATATCACAGTAATTATGTATTTTATTGTCTCTCATGTAATTTACAAAGTTAAAAATGGGAGGTGAAAGGGCCTCATAAGTGGAATAGCCTAGGGCAGTGATGGGCAACCTTTTTGGCGTGGTGTGTCAAAAATAGGCAAAAAATCGAGCATAACTCGCGTTGTGTGTCACTTCGACAAAAACATAAGACTCTCTGTGCCGGCCTGACTGGAGAGAGGCGCGCACTGTTCCCGCGCTCCTCTCCTGCGGGTCCTCCCTCGCCTCGCTGATGATGTGTGTGCGCACGGCACGCACGCCTTACCAGCAGCCCCTGCGCTCAGAAAGGGGCGGCGGCGATACAGTAAGTGAGTGTGGGCGGGGGAGATCACACGTCCCGTCCCCCCGTTCCTCCAGCACAGATTCTTTCATCCTCGGCGGCCGTGCAGGAGCCGAGGATGAATCGCATGAAATCCTGTGCGTGTCACCCCAAATGGCTACGCGTGTCAGCACTGACACGCGTGTCATAGGTTCGCCATCACTGGCCTAGGGCCTCTTTTCATCTAAATCCGGCCCTACATACATACATACATACATACATACATACATACATACATATATACACACACATACACACATATATACATACATACACATACATACACCGGTGTATAACGGTATATAGTCCTTTTGCCTAAAAACAAAGATTTCCATATAAGGTTATTGTGGTGAAATGGACGGCACTGACTAAAATGTGGGATAAGGGGAGACTAATGGAGTGTCCATTGCCACATACTGGAATTTTATTTAATATATGCTCCCTAGTTTTACTGTGCAATACAGCCAGACTTAGGCAGAACCTCCCCTCTGCCAGTCATCCACAGATAATGCTCGTTAATTTCCAAAAACGACTCCGGCTTTTAGATAGCTCTCACACCCTGTGCATATTTTTCCCCTCTTCAATACTAGTAGATTTCCTATAAGGTCATCAAACATTCTGGACAGGGAAAAACCTGAAATAAGGTAGCCAAAAGAGTGCAAAAGAATGCCAATTGGAAGTCATTTCCAAAAGTGGAAAAAGAAAGCATGCAAAGGGTTATAAATAGAAATAGCACTAGAAAGCACGAATTTGTGTGTTTGCTATCCATTTCTAAAATGTCTTTATCTTCCCAAAATGAGATGAAACTCTAGGTTTCTCTATTCTCTAGATTTAATAAGTGAATTAATCTTGCATTATTTTATAGTTTATTCTGTCCTGATTTTTTTAAAATTTATGTTCGCCTGTCATATATGCAAAACATTTTACTGTACAAGAACTGATGTATTTTTATATTCTATTGTAATAAGAGTAGAATGAGTTCAATTTTGTAAGGAAATGAACTTTAAGACCAAACACAAGCTATAGTGTGTATATGTGTGTGTGTGTGTGTATTGTATATGTATATTCTATTCTTCCAGAGAGATGCTATAAAACCTGTGAGCAGCTTAAGATAAATCAACTTACTCATGTTATTTCATAGCACCCCAAGGCAGAATAGTGTGTATGTATGTATGTATATGTGTGTATGTGTGTGTGTGTGTGTGTGTATTTATATATGTGTGTGTGTGTGTGTGTGTTTATTTGTGCTGATAAATAAATAAAGGGAGACTAGTATAGATCTATTTCAAGCTATTTAGCTCTCATCAGCTAGTCATACCCTTACTGGGATTTGAACCTGGGCTATATTACATACTAGGCAGAAATCTTAGCCATTAGGCCACAGGCTCTTATCCGTTATCAGCAAAGCCAGGGTGAAAGGTAAATAGCTAAATAGCTTGAAATAGATCTATACTAATCTCCCTTTATTTATTTATCAGCACAAATAAAAAAACACAAATATAACAAAGGCAACAGTAAAAATATTGGGTTTCTGTCGTGATGGACTCTTGTGATGAGCCGATTGACAGATGATGGAAGCAGTTAGCTTCCTCCCATAATTGGGGCTTACCAGGGGTTATAAAAAAAGTCTAATATATATATAGTAATAGCAATAGCAGTAGACTTATATACCGCTTCATAGGCCTTTCAGGCCTCTCTAAGCGGTTTACAGAGAGTCAGCATATTGCCCCCAACAATCTGGGTCCTCATTTTACCCACCTCGGAAGGATGGAAGGCTGAGTCAACCCTGAGCCGGTGAGATTAGAACCGCTGAACTGCTGATCTAGCAGTAGCCTGCAGTGCTGCATTTGACCACTGCGCCACCTTGGCTCTTATACACATATACATATACATATACATATACATATACACATACATACATACATACATACATACATACATACATATATATTTGATGCAGAGAACTGCAAAGCATCCATTCCCCCTCAGACATTTTCTCTCACTGCCTATCCTGACAGGATTTACAAGGCTACATCGCACTGAGTATTTCTTAAAACAATACTGTTTCAGGATGTGGTGTCGCAATTACATAAAGCCGGCTTCTGGAGAAAGAGAAAAGCATTTCCAAACACATTATCATCTCCCTCCCACCCCAAGATCAGACAGTCTGTAATAGCTCCTCTCCCCTCTGACAAAAGCGCCAGCCTGTGCATACAATTTGTGGGTCCCCCCCAAAACAGGAGCCACCAAAACCTCGATTCCCGCCCCCCCCCCACATCAATTCATGTAAAGGAACAGGGTCCTTCCAAGGGACCTAACCATGAATTCCTCCCACACACCACAGACACTGGGTGCCAAGGACAGCGACAGCAAAGGAAAAAAGCACATTTTGGCACAAACAGGCCATTTGTAAAAGACGACAACAACAATGGCAACAACCAGCTGTGGTCCTGTCTTGGTGGACATTCCTCCAACATCCTTCCCAGCCCAGATTCTGCCAGGTGGGCAAAACCTGGGCTGGTCTCCAGGCTGGGTTGGCATCGCCAAATGCCCACTTACCTGACCTTGCCAGGAGCCCCCCACTCCCCCCAACCCCCAAAGACCAATCCCCCTTTATCTATTTATTTCTTATTCATTCCTATTTTGAGTAGATTGGGGGTCTCACCCCCCCTAAAGGCCACGCCCCCTTATCTATTTATTCCTTATTAATTCCTATTTTGGGTAGATTGGGGGGTCTCACACCCCACACACACCCCAAAGGCCATTCCTTCTTTATCTATTTATTCCTTATTAATTCCTATTTTGGGTAGATTGGGGGGTCTCACACCCCACACACCCCCAAAGGCCACCCCTCCTTTATCTATTTATTCCTTATTAATTCCTATTTGGGGGCAGGTTGGGAAGGGGGATTGGGGGTGGGGTCTTTCCCAGTGCCCACACACACACACACACACCTTGTCCCAGCTGAGCCACTGCCCCACCGCCCGGTCCAGCTGGGCGTCCCCGGTGCTGCAGCCGATCAGCAGGTTGGAGTTGACATCCCCCAGCACCACGTCCCGGGGGTCGCCCATGGCTCTGGATAGCCCTGGAGGGCGAGGGGGGTTTCTAACAAAGGAGAACGGGGGGAAAACGGGAGTGGGGGGGTCAGGCGGTCGACCCAGCTGCGGCGGCGGCGCTCCCCGTTCACACGTGCAACTGCAGGCAGAGCGACCTGCAGGCGGGGGAGGATCGAAGGGGGAGGTCACGTGACCGCCTGCTCCTCCCGGTAGCCCCCCTCCCCTCTCTGCCTGTCTGAGGGGCTCTCGGGAAGGGCGGGGGAGGGGGGGGGAGTGGCGAGAGCAGGGGGGGAGGAGGGGCTTCCCCAAAAATGGTCGGGGGGAGGGGCTTCCCTAAAATAAGCGGGGGAGGGGCCTGTCAATCTTCCCTTCTGCCCCTTCCCCCCCCCAGCTGTTTTTCCTGAGGTAATTCCTTTTTCCTCACAAAAATTGCTGTGGGAGGGGGGAAAAGCCATAATTGAGGTTTTAGATAAGCGTCCTATAAATATTGGGAAGAGAAAAAGAGGGGAGGGGGGCAGACAAGACCCCCCCTCCTCATCCTCCTCGCATGACGACCATCGCCGCAGCCTCCCCGTTTCTTTTTCTCTCTCTCGCGCGCGCGCCAAAAAATAAAAGCGCTCCTCGGCAACTGCCTCCTCTGAGGGAAAAGGCGGCGGCGGTTTGTGCGCATGCGCTGAGCGCCCCCCCCATGGGCGGAGAAAGTGAAGCCGCCGCCGTGAAGGGCCCCGCCCATCCATGCCTTCGTCAGCTCGAGCCGCGGGCGCTGCTGGGAAATGTAGTCGGGGGGGCCTTTCCCCAACACGCCCTTTCTTTCTTTCTTTCTTTCTTTCTTTCTTTCTTTCTTTCTTTCTTTCTTTCTTTCTCTCGTTCTTCCTTTCTGTCCATCTGTCTGTCTTTCCGTCTGTCTTTCTCTTTCTTTCTAAATTTTTATGTTTCCTATCTCCCCTAAAAGGTAACTGGATGACTTACAAATTCTTTGTTTTTCTTTGCCTTTCTCTCTTGTTCTTTCTTTCTTTCTTTCTTTCCTTTCTCTTTCCTTTTTTCTCTTTCTTACTTTTTATCTCTCTTGTTCGTCGTTTCTTCCTTTCTCTCTTGTTTCTTTTCTTTCTTTTTCTCTCTCCTTCTATCTCTCTTGTTCGTCCTTTCTTCCTTCTTTCCTTTCTCTTTTATTTCTTTTTTTCCTTCTTTCTCTTTCTTTCTTTTGTCTCCTATCTCTCCCAAAAGGTAACTGGATGACTTACAACTTCTTTCTTTCTTTCTTTCTTTCTTTCTTTCTTTCTTTCTTTCTTTCTTTCTTTCTTTCTTTCTATGTTATTACTATTTATTAAATTTTAATGCCACCCGTCTCCACTACAGGATGAAGGTCATTTCTGACTCCTAGTACTGGACACCTCAGGTGTCAATAGACCAATAGAAAATCAACTTTATTTACACACAATTCAAAAGAGACAATAAAAAAGCCAAGAAGGAAACAAAAATAAAAGACCAGAATGCTTCCTCTTCAGCAGCCAACGCCTAGATAAGCAGGGATTAACCCCAGACAAACAATCAAGTAGAAAACAATACCCTAATGAAGGAATTACTATTTACTATTACGAGATATTTATCAAGCAAGGGGGGGGGAAAGCAGAATCAAGGAAGAAATAAGAAGAGGAAGGGTCACAGAAACAAACAAGCAGGAAACAAAAGCATAACAAAAGAGCTATTAAGAAGACAACACTACCAGCACTGATTACTGTACAGGAATAGCACCCCTCCCTCCCAGCACTGATGATGTTGCCTAGTTGGGTGCTGTAACCTCTGCAAGAAAACAACCAAACTCAAAGGGCTCCAAGGGGCACCACAGTCCAGCTACAAATACACGTAATCCTCAATTTACAACAGTTCGCTTACTGACCATTCAAAGTTAATTCCTCAATGTGCTCTGGCACCTTGCCTGATTTGTAACTCCGGGTTGCAGGCATTGCTGAGGAAAAGGAAGGTATTCAGACAGAACGGTCTAGGTTTCCATGACAGCTGTGATTCATTGATCTTCAGAGTGTACCTCCCCATTTCTAATCCAACAACTGGCACTTAGGGCAGATTTTTGCAAGCAAAGAAGCTTTTGGTATTTTTGTACAGGCGATCCTTGACTTACAACAGTTCATTTAGTGACAATTCAAAGTTAAAAGTGACTTGTGACTGTTTTTCACACTTAACGACCATTGCATCACGAGAGGCCGGGCAAGGCTAAGCGCCCCTCGACGTGAGTGACATTGAGTTGGCCACGCCCATGCGGTCACATGACCACCCAGCCACGCCTATCCACCTGGTCATTGGGACGGAGACCTGCTTGTTAAATTATTTGAATCCCACCACTGATTTATTTATTTAGTAAATTTATAGGCCGCCCAATCCCGAAGGACTCCGGGCGGCTTACAAAGCGAAAAGAAGAGAAATTAATAAAAAATAAAGGAAAACAATTTAAAAACATCACACATGCACCCAATCTGATTGGAGCTGGACCCCAGCAATGAGGTCAACAGCCCCAGGCCCGGCGGAACAGCCAGGTTTTAACAGCTTTCCGGAAGGCCATGAGAGTGGGCAAGGTCCGGATCTCTGGGGGTAGCTGATTCCAAAGGGTCGGAGCAGCCACAGAGAAGGCTCTCCTCCAGGGAGCCGCCAGCCGACATTGTCTGGCTGACGGCATCTGAAGCAATAATAGCAATAATAGCAATAACAGTAGACTTATATACCGCTTCATAGGGCTTTCAGCCCTCTCTAAGCGGTTTACAGAGTCAGCGTATCGCCCCCAACAACAATCCGGGTCCTCATTTTACCCACCTCGGAAGGATGGAAGGCTGAGTCAACCCTGAGCCGGTGGGATTTGAACCGCTGAACTGCTGATCTAGCAGTCAGCCTGCAGTGCTGCATTTAACCACTGCGCCACCTTGGCTCATTTGAAGGAGGCCCACCCTGTGGGATCTCACCGGCCGTTGGGAGGTATGTGGCAGTAGGCGGTCTCGCAGGTACCCTGGTCCATGTAGGGCTTTAAAGGTGATAACCAGCACCTTGAATTGCATCCGGATGATTTATTTATTTATTTATTTATTAGTCTTATATACCGCTTCATAGGGCTTTCAGCCCTCTCTAAGCGGTTTACAAATTTTTTAGCAAATTGAGTCAGCAACTTGCCCCCACAGTCCGGGTCCTCATTTTACCCACCTCGGAAGGATGGAAGGCTGAGTCGACCTTGAGCCGGTGAGATTTGAACCGCTGAACTGCAGATCACAGTCAGCTAAAGTAGCCTGCAGTACTGCACCCTAACCACTGCGCCACCTCGGCTCCTGATGAATAATTGTGCGGCTAACTTTAACTTTAGCAGAGGTTCCTTTAACAACGGTGGCAAGAAAGCACATAAAATGAGGCAGAATCCACTTAACTAATGTCTCGCTTTGCGACGAATATTTTGAGGCTGAGCTGTGGCTCTACGTAGAAACCTCCTCCTGCATTCCTTTGAAATCCAAATGCTAACCGTGCGTTCAAGTTCCATCCATGGCTAAAAAGCTTAGAAAACTAAAAGCTTTAAAAGCCCTTCCTAATTCAAGCTTTCATTCATTCCAGACATCTTTGATTGAAAAGGGTTTTTTCCCCAAGGTTTGTTCTTTTTTATTGCAAATTTTTACATATTTTATGAACAAAGTGATGTCTGGATCATTTCTTTTGCACCCTCTCATATACATAACCCATTTTACATCCTATCTCTGTTTCCAATTTCAGCCCTATTATTCTCTTTCCCTATTCTTTTAATCTTAAACTTATTTTCTTCATAGTACATAAACAATGTCACTAATCACCCTTAATTTCTAATCTCTTGCAATAACACTCGCTAAATTTGTTTCTCAAATTCCCCATCCCACCCATCTTGGTCTCTTAATTTAAATTAACTTCAAAGTTAAAACCAAATTGCCAGTTTCACATTTCATCTGTTGGTCTGTTTTGCTGTAAGCAACATACGTAGTCAAAATCAGGTTGTTGTTTTTTTACATTAAAAACATTAATTATCCACAATTAATAATATTGGCGTAATTCCCTTACGTCTTAATCAACTGTCCACCATTAATAATATTAATGTGATTCCCTTTAAACTACTAATATGTGCCTTATATCCCTTCCTCCTCCTCCCTAGCCTTTTTCTCTTCACCTACCAAAGATTCCACTTCTTATAAATTTTCTTCTTTGATCCCATTCTATTAACTTCTTCTTTTTCTTTTTTTTTTCTTTTTATAATTATTGTATCTTTTCTTCTGAATCCTTTTTTCTCACTTTTAATTTTATTGTTCCAGTAGTTTCCCCCAGGGCTTTTCCTAGTCTCTTCCCACTATTTCCCTCTTTGCTGTTTGATTGATTCTCTTTTTTTTGGGGGGGGGGGGTATTTCCTTCCCATTGAAAAGGCATGTTTGATGATGTCAAGGATGAGAGTTGTAGATCCAGGCACCTGGAGAGGTGCCAGCTTAAACCTTGCCTCTTTTTCTTCTGCACCTATCTGTAACGTTAACCATCCTCTGCTACCAAATGTGATGTTCCCGTGGTTCGTCCATGAGGCCAATGTGGAGAAAAGACAGGACACGATCTTTCTCGGGATGGAGCGACCCAGATTGGGGGTCTGGAAGCCCCTTTTATTGAGATAGGACAAAGGCAGGAGGAGCAATAGCATGTGATTAAAAACAGCCTGTAAAAGTACAATTTCTAATCTACTGCTCAGGGAAGTTCTGTCTATATATGGTCAAATCCTGGGCGTCATTGGTAGGGCACATCTCAGAATGTTATGTTATGCACTATCAGGATGTTATGGGGTTTTAGGAGTTTGTTTTCTCCTGTGTGGTTCAGCGTGGCTCTGCATGCCCCGTTATGAACTGGGCCATGGGTGACCCACACCTACACAAGGAACTATATTACAACACCTATCCAATGACTTGAGTGTGTCAGAAGAGCAGCTGGTGAGTTAAGTTGGCGTGAATGGCCCCTATAGCTGTATACTTATTTTTCCAGGCTGGTCTTTGTCTGATCATTGCTTATTTAATAGGGGCATCCGTGTTTCACCTGCCTGCTCAGGTAACACACTGCCAGAGTCCTTGCTGTTGCCATGTCTGCCTCTTTGTCCTGTTTTCCAGCGTAATTTAAAACCGAAATTGTGATCGAAAGGCATCCAGATCTCTTTGCAATACAGAATACAGGATAGAGTAACAGAAGAATAACAAGAGTTGGAAGAGACTAAAGAATAAAGAGGAATGGGTGTACTTCAAGACATGGGCCAAGGTGGCGCAGTGGTTAAATGCAGCACTGCAGGCTACTTCAGCTGACTGCAGTTCAGCAGTTCGGCTGTTCAAATCTCACCGGCTCAAGGTTGACTCAGCCTTCCATCCTTCCGAGGTGGGTGAAATGAGGACCCGGATTGTTGTTGGGGGCGATATGCTGACTCTGTAAACCGCTTAGAGAGGGCTGAAAGCCCTATGAAGCGGTATTTAAGTCTAACTGCTATACCTATTGCTATTGCTATCCTCAAGTTATAACAAGTCAAAATATGTAGTTGGTAAATGTCATTGTCCATTAATCACTAAAAGAAGATAAGCCTTATGTCATTAACTTAAATATGGAAAATTAGAATCCTGTGCAGCTGAGAATTAAAGCTTCCTGAGTGAAATATAAATGGGAGAATTCCCAAAAATGAATGGGGGATTAAATTTCTGGAAGAAAAAAAAAGGCATGAGGAAGATTTTATGGTTGGTTAGAGAAAGGAATCTAGAAAAGAAAGCAAGAGATACAGAACCCAGTTGAGACACTACACTTTCAAACTTTCAAACTTTAATGGTATTTGTATGCCGCCCACTCCCTGGGGACTCTGGGCGGCTCACAGCAAATAAAACAACAATAAAAACATTTAAAACATTTAAAATTACAAAATTAAAATCAACACAGCATCCATTACATCAAATGGGGCTGGAATACTCAACAGCCCCAGGCCTGCCGGAACAGCCAGGTCTTAATCGCTTTACAGAAGGCCGGGAGGGTGGTGAGGGTCCGGATCTCAGCAGGAAGCTCGTTCCACACGGCCGGTGCAGCTACAGAGAAGGCCCTCCCTCAGGGAGCTGCCAACCGGCATTGTCCGGTCGATGGTACCTGGAGGAGGCCCAACCTGTGTGATCTTATCGGTCGTTGGGAGGTAAATGGCAGGAGGCGGTCTCTCAGGTAGCCAGGTCCGATACCATGTAGGGCTTTAAAAGTAACGACTAGCACCTTGAAGCGAGTCCGGAGACCGATAGGAAGCAAAGTGGGGGAAGAAGGGGGAAAATAGAAAAGGAAGTATTAATCAGTGGTGGGTTTCAAAAAATGTTTGGAACCTCTTCTGTAGGTGTGGCCTGCTTTCCGGGTCCACTGGTGGAACCTCTTCTAACTGGATCGGTAGATTTGACGAACCGGTTCTATTGAACCGGTGCGAACCGGTAGGAACCCACCTCTGGTATTAATATATATGTATATGTTCAAGAATGAGATATAGCAATAGTTAGACTTATATACCGCTTCATAGGGCTTTCAGCCCTCTCTAAGCGGTTTACAGAGTCAGCATATTGCCCCCCAACAACAATCCGGGTCCTCATTTCACCCACCTCGGAAGGATGGAAGGCTGAGTCAACCCTGAGCCTGGTGGGATTTGAACAGCCGAACTGCTGAACTGCAGTCAGCTGAAGTAGCCTGCAGTGCTGCATTTAACCACTGCGCCACCTTGGCTCTTATAGAGAGGGAAAAATAGGATATGATAAATGAAGAAAAGGGAATAGGAAAGGATAAGTATAAAATTATAACAGGGTTGGCGGGAATACCATCCCGAAAATACACTAGTTCGGAGCTGAGAAGAGATAATCACAGCAACAGAAAAGGAAAGGAAGAGAGGAGGCGAGGAGGAGAGAGGAAAGGGGAGGGAAGGAAGAAAGAGGAAAGGAGAGAAAGGAGGGAAGGGATAGAAAGAGAAAGAGAGAGGGTAGGAGGGGAAGAGGAAGAGAGGAGTAGGGGAGAGGCAAAGGAAGAAGGAAAGGGCAAGGAGAGGAGGAAGGAAGGAAGTAGAGAAGGGACGGAGGGAGAAAAGAAAAGGAAAAAATAGGGTGGTGACAATATAAATTAGCTGTATGGGATGGTACGCAAAGCCACCCAGAATGTGTATTTTAACCTTTTATAAGGGAAAACAAATATGTAAAAGCAATAAAGATAAACGAGAATATTTTTTTTAAAAAAAAGGAGTGGGAAGGGACCTTGGAGGTCTTCTAGTCCAGTGGTCTCCAACGTTGGCAACTTTAAGACTTGTGGACTACAACCAGCTTTGCTGGCTGGGGAATTCTGGGAGTTGAAGTCCACAAGTCTTAAAGTTGCCAACGTTGGAGACCACTGTTCTAGTCCAACCCCTTCTCAGGCAGGAGACCCTTTGCCAGTGATGGTTGTTACCAAATGCCAAAAGCACGCACACATGCCTGACCCCCCCCAAATGCAATGCAAGCTCCCCACACACACATGCACCCCAGCCCCCCTGCATATGTGCCATGCCCCCCCCCCCCCCCGTGTCCCATTTTGGCTTCCAGGGTGGTACAGGAGGCTTTCCAGACCCAAAACAAGGCATGGGGAAGGGGCGCCTGTGCCTGAGCAGCCCTGTGCCATTTTCAAACAAATTGTTGTCCAATCTCTTCTTCAAAACCTCCAGTGATGGAGCACCTGCAACTTTTGGTGGCAAGCAGTTCCACTGGTTAATTGAACTCGCTGTTAGGAAGTTTGCTTCTCTCCTTGATTAGTTTCCATCCGTTGGTTCTTGTCCTGCCTTAAAGTACTTTGGAGAATTGATTGACAGCTCTCAAATATTGGCAAACTTCTATCATTTCGCCCTAGTCCTTTTTTTTTTAGCTAAATAGAATAACAGAGGTGGAAGGGACCTCAGAGGTCTTCTAGTCCCTCCCCCTGCTCAAGCAGATGGAAATATTGCATGCAGATGACAGAATAACAGAAGAGTTGGGAGAGACCTTGGAGGTCTTCTAGTCCAACCCCCCCAAATCTTATACCACAGGGGTCCCCAAACTTGGCAACTTCAAGACTTGTGGACTTCAACTCCCAGAATTCCCCAGCCAGCATAGCCTTAAGACTTCTGGACTTCAACTCCCAGAATTCCCCAGCCAGCATAGCTTCAAGACTTGTGGACTTCAACTCCCAGAATTCCCCAGCCACATAGCCTTAAGACTTCTGGACTTCAAATCCCAGAATTCTCCAGCATAGCTGGCTGGAGAATTCTGGGAGTTGAAGTCCACAAGTCTTAAAGTTGCCAAGTTTGAAGACCTCTGCTATACCATTTCAGTCAACATTTTAAAAGAATAAAAGCACTAAATGCTATGTCTCGTTTGTCTTTCTTTCTTTCTTTCTTTCTTTCTTTCTTTCTTTCTTTCTTTCTTTCTTTCTTTTCATTGTTGTAGTAGGTAAGCAATAAAAGCAATCAGTGAATCTTATCCTCCAAAAACATAATTAAAAAAAATAATGGACTGTGCAGTAGTGGTTAAATTAACTCCCAAACTGCAAGATAAAGAAGGAAAAGAATCCTATACAGTATGGGACAAATGGTATCAGTGGTTAGAGAATAGGAATAATAACGAATGAAAATAGAATATTGATATATGTAAATATTAGGTTACAGGAATTATAAATGTGAAGAGGAAATTGCAAATGAAAAACAAATGGAAAGTATGTAAGATGCTAAACGAAAGGGGATATACCGATGTCTTAGGAATGGGAAGAATGGATGTTGAATTTGATTCTTATGTTTCGTTTAGTAAAAAGCTTAATATTATGTATGTATAAAAATGTAATCAGTGAATCTGATTGAATTGCTCCAGAAAAATCCTATTCCTTTTTCATATCTTTTGAGGCTGCATGGAAGAAACTCATAAGTCTTTTTTTTTTTTTTTAATTGGGGGGAGAAATGAAATGAGGAATACCAGTTCTGACGCCTGGCTTAATACTGGGAATGATGGTTATCATTAAGTCAGAACTGAGTCATCTTTGAAGATGAGGTTGGGATCCACCTTGGAGGCTACTCCCTTGAGCCCCATATTCCTTGGTCCTTCCTTTATTACCTGGGCGGTCACCTAGCAACTCTGCCCTGTGGTTTCCAGGGTGACCCACACCTGCCTTCAAAATGTGGCCAGCCCCATAAGCTTCTGAGCCAGTTGGCTGGATTCAGCTGAAGAAGAGCGGATCTTTTTACTCCTAGCCAACAACAAGTAAGCGTTGCGGTCCTCCCATCTATCCATACTTAGACCCCCTTGGTCTTCTTTCGAAGAAGGAGGACTTGCTCGGCGAATTTCAGGTTTATTTGGAAGGAAGGGATGGGATTTGGAGTCTCGTGCAGACCTCAGCTGCATTAACAGGGGTAATACAGAATCCGCATCACGCAAAGCGTTAGCACCACTTCATGATGCCTTGGAAAAAAAAACACGCCTGGAATTGTTGGAAGAGAAGGACGTCCTTCTGGGTTCGGTTCCAAGTGGGGTGGGCGAAAAGACACTGGAAACACGGAGGTTGTCTTGGAAAGATGGTTTAATGGTGGGCAGGATCTCGTGGTTTGAGGTCGTGGGGGGAAAAGGGGGAATCATCAGATGCTTCCAGATGTTGGGTGGAGAAGAAAAAGAAAGAAAAACCCCAGAGTTCCTGGGTTTTTATACTCTCTGTTCGGCCCCACTTCTCTGTTTCCTGTTCCTGTGTAAGAAATGTATTCTGATTGGTGGCCAGACTCGGTGTGTGTGTGTGTGTGTGTATATCTTAGCTAACTTTGTAGGTTATGTATAAATTTATTAAACATCATAAACACATGTGACTTTTTTTTTAAAATATGTAAAAAGGTTTTTATTTTCCATTTTTTCATTTTCATACACTCCAGTGGTGGGTTTCAAAATTTTTTCAAACCTACTCTGTGGGTGTGGCCTCCTTTGTGGGAGTGGCTTGCCGGCCATGTGACCTGGTGGGAGTGGCTTGCTGGCCATGTGTTTTCTTTCTTTCTTTCTTTCTTTCTTTCTTTCTTTCTTTCTTTCTTTCTTTCTTTCTCTCTCTCTCTCTCTCTCTCTCTCTCTCTCTCTCTTCCTTTTGTCTCTCTGTCCCTTTTTCCTTTTTTTCTTTCATCTCTCTCTCACTTTTTCTTTCTTTTTTTCTTTTTTCTTTATTTATTTCTTCCTTTCTTTCTCTTTCTCTCTCTGTGTGAGTCTCTGTGTGTGGGTGGGTGGGTGTGTGTGTGTCAGTGGTGGGATTCAAAAATTTTTGGAAGCTCTTCTGTAGGTGTGGCCTGCTTTCCGGGTCCACTGGTGGAACCTCTTCTAACCGGTTCGGTAGATTTGACGAACCGGTTCTACCGAACTGGTGCGAACTGGTAGGAACCCACCTCTGATACACTCACATATATACTGTGCATAGCCGGAGCCATACAACAATTAAACAATAATCGCAGCAATTCCTCTTGTCAACAATACCCCAAAAAATAGAAACCCAATATACCTCTTCCACTCTCCGTACACCTCTTTCTTCCCCCCCTCCAACTTTCTATCTTCCCTCCATCATCCCCCTCTACCCTACTTCCCCTCCCCCTCTACCACTCCTCTCTCCCGATCCACTCCCTCCCTCCCTTCTCACCCTCCCATCCTCTCTCCCGCCCTCTCTACCCATCTTTCTTCTATCCCACTCCTGGGACTTTTTGAGTCCCAAGCTTGGTTGAATTCCCAGGTGCCATGTGGTGGGTTTCTGCAGAAGGCTAATCCTACCTTTGTTATGTAGACTAGCTCAGGCTTTTTTTAAAATGGCCCATTAACAAAGGTGGGGGGGGCTATACACACATATTCATATATTGCTTACCAACCCCACGCCCTGAAATTAGGAACCCTCCCCTTGATGGAGGCTGCCGTTCAATCAACCTCAGCCAGCAGCGTCCCCGACCCCACTTGGCTGTGGATGATGGGAGTTGCAACCCAGCCTGATCTGGGGAGAGAGAGCAGGTTAGAGGAGTCTGGATTGGCCTCTTGTGGCGGATCTCCAGAAGGTCCCTCAATCACCCCCCGGGTTCTTTTTGCCCCGCCGCAGAATGGATCTCTGCAACTTCCTTGACGATGACAATGATCTCCTGAAGGGGTTGGTCCCTTTCCGGTGGGAAGATTCGGACCTATCGCCCAACAGCCTGGAGCTGAGCCAGGAGGATTCGCAAGACGACATCCCGTCGGACAACGGGGGCCCTCTGCTCCGGTGCCTCAAGAGGATCTTCCGAAAAACCAAGAAGGAAAAAAACAGACGGCGGAAAAATCTGAGCTCTGGTAAATGGGGGGGGGGGGCAGAATGAAGGAGGGGGGCAGAGCAAGATTGGGGGGGGTTGCTGATCATCCCTCTCCTCCCTGCTGGAATTAGGAATCACAGGCAGCCCTCGACTTATGACACAACTGTTTTTCCAGTTTTGGGCAAAGACGGTTTCTTGCTGCCAGGATAATATGTATTATTAAGTAGATTAGCCCCTTGTTATATTTATCATTTATGATTCCCAAAAGAAATAGTTCTGGTTTGAATTCTATTTCCCCTTCGGTTAACTCTATCAGCCACCTTTGAATTTTCCGCCAATATTCTTTTGGTTTTTTGGCAGGGCCACCACACATGGTAGTACGTCCCTGATTCATAATCGCATTTCCAACAATTTGGCGCTAAATTTCTCAACATTTTGGCTATTCTTAGGGGTGGGAGATGGGGGGACATCACGTTCCTAATGGCAGGGCTGGCCCAAAACTTGGAAGGTCCCTTGTCCCGTTTCTTTAGCCTGTTGTGGATCTGAAGAACCTTGGAGAAGGGTTCCACCACAAATCCGCGGTAGACTAAAGCGTGCTCGACGAAAGCGCGTACGTGACGTCATCACAGTGTGACGAAAACGGCACGCTGTGAGCGGTAAATTTAAAATTAACGCGAAAACCTTACCCTAACCCCCCCAAACCTAACCCTAAACCTAACCCTAAGCCTAACCCTTAACCTAACCCTAAACCTAACCCTAAACCTAACCCTTAACCTAACACTAAACCTAACGCTAACCCTTAACCTAACCCTAAACCTAACCCTAACGCTTAACGTAACCCTAAACCTAACCCTAAACCTAACCCTTAACCTAACGCTAACCCTTAACCTAACCCTAAACCTAACCCTAACGCTTAACGTAACCCTAAACCTAACCCTAACCCTTAACCTAACCCTAACCCTTAACCTAACCTTAACCTAACCCTAACCCTAACCCTAACCCTAACCCTTAACCTAACCCTTACCTTTATGTGAATCGGCTTGCTTTAATTTTATTTTAATTTTAATTTAATTTATTTTTAATTTTATGTGTCGCGCTGTTGATGACGTCACGTACGCGCTTTGATCGGGCGCGCTTTAGTGGACAGCGGTTTTGACAGGTCACGTGGAGAAGACCTCCCCAAGTCTACAGCTCCCACTGCCGAACATCTGGAATTTTCCTTCCGGGACCCACCGTGGTTCTCCTGGTGGGGTGGGCCTTCCCTCCCATTGGTGGAAGGAATTAATTAATTGACTCTTTCTCTCCCCCCCCCCCACCTCCCCATGGTAGCGTTAGTCCCTGACCTCTCAGCCATGGCTACGATTTGGGAAGAAAATGATGACCCTCATTCTGGACAGGGACCGGAGCGCTTCCTGTCCTCCTGGAGAAGCAGCATGGACTATTTCAACAGCAAAAAAGAGGTATGGGCGTTATTCTCAGAACATAGAATAACAGAGTCGGAAGGGACCTCGGAGGTCTTCTACTCCACCCACCCCCCTGCTCGAGCAGAAGACGCTGTGTCATTTCAGACAAATGGTTGTCCATTCGAAGACTTCAGTTAGTCCAGAACGCAGCCGCGCGAGCGATAGTGGGCGTACCTAGGTACACCCACGTTACACCTATCCTCCGTGAGCTGCTCTGACTTCCCATTGATCTCCGGACACGCTTCAAGGTGCTAGTCATTACTTTTAAAGCCCTACATGGTTTAGGACCTGGCTACCTGAGAGACTGCCTCCTGCCACTTACCTCCCAACGACCAACAAGATCTCACAGATTGGGCCTCCTCCGGGTCCCATCAGCTGGTCAATGTCGGCTGGCGACTCCCCGGGGGAGGGCCTTCTCTGTAGCTGCTCCGGCCCTATGGAACTATCTCCCCGTGGAGATCCAGACCCTTACTACCCTTCCGGCCTTCCGCAAAGCGACCAAGATCTGGCTGTTTGTAACGTTCCCGTGGTTCGTCCATGAGGCCAATGTTGAGAAAAGACAGGACACGATCTTTCTCGGGATGGAGCGACCCAGATTGGGGGTCTGGAAGCCCCTTTTATTGAGATAGGACAAAGGCAGGAGGAGCAATCAGCATGTGGTTAAAAACAGCCTGTAAAAGTACAATTTCTAATGTACTGCTCAGGGAAGTTCTGTCTATATATGGTCAAATCCTGGGCGTCATTGGTAGGGCACATCTCAGGATGTTATGTTATGCACTATCAGGATGTTATGGAGTTTTAGGAGTTTGTTTTCTCCTGTGTGGTTCAGCGTGGCTCTGCATGCCCTGGTATGAACTGGGCCATGAGGGATACACACCAAGAGCCAAGGTGGCGCAGTGGTTAAATGCAGCACTGCAGGCTACTTCAGCTGACTGCAGTTCAGCAGTTCGGCTGTTCAAATCCCACCAGGCTCAAGGTTGACTCAGCCTTCCATCCTTCCGAGGTGGGTAAAATGAGGACCCGGATTGTTGTTGGGGGCGATATGCTGACTCTGTAAACCGCTTAGAGAGGGCTGAAAGCCCTATGAAGCGGTATATAAGTCTAACTATTGCTACACCTACACAAGGAACAACAGCTGTTCCAGCAGGCCTGGGGCTGTTGATTTATCCAGCCCCATCCTAAGTTATGAATGTTGTGGAATGTTGTTTTTTTATTTTTTTTGTATGTTCCCCCTTCCTTTTTATTTGTAAGCCACCCTGAGTCTCTTGAGAGTGGGCGGCATACAAACTCCATAAACAAAATAAATAAATAAAATAATAAATAAATTCTGAAGGCCTTCATTGATGGAGCACCCACAACTGGGGACACCAAAAGAAGAAAAACGGTTGCAGGAATTGGGTATGTCTAGTTTAAGTAAAAAGAAGGACCAGGGGGTGACATGATGGCAGCCTTCCAATATTTGAGGGGCTGTGACAGAGAGGAGGGGGGTGTCAAGCTATTCTCCAAAGCCCCTGAAGGCCAGATGAGGAATCATGGATGGAAACTCATCAAGGAGAGAAGCAATGTGGAACTAAGGAGGAATTTCCTGACGGTGGGAACAGTGGAAGAGAAGTTGCCTCCAGACGTTGTAGGTGCTCCAACCCTGGAGGTTTTTAAGAGGAGGCTGGACAGCCATTGGTCTGGAAGGGTGTAGATTCTTCTGCTCCAGCAGGGGGTTGGAATAGAAGACCTCTAAGGTCCCTTCCCACGCTTTTATTCTGCTCTCTTCTATCACTCTGTTCTATTTGTCATCGTCATCTTCATCACCACTATTATTATAATTCTTCTTGGGCCTGCATTTCCTATTATATGAGTTTTCCCTCAATGGCAGTGTTTCTCAACCTTGGCAACTTGAAGATGTCCGGACTACAACTCCCAGAATTCCCCAGCCAGCGAATGCTGGCTGGGGAATTCTGGGAGTTGAAGTCCGGACATCTTCAAGTTGCCAAGGTTGAGAAACACTGCTCTATGGGAAGACTTGAATGGGCAGAAAGATACACACCTCTCGCATAATTAAAAATAATAATTTTTTTCTTTTAATCAATTATTTTTTTCTCTCTCTCTCTTTATCCCCCTCTCCTCCCCAACCCCTTCTAGGATGATGTGATGAAGAAAAGCTTCTTCAAGTTCTTAGCCGTCCTCAGCAAGACAATCAACTGGGCCCACATGACCGAGTTCTTCCTCGACAATTTCACCTCCGACGTGGTGGGAGCCATCACGGTATGTCTTCGGTCTTCTTACCCCCTCTCTTCAATGATCTGCTCAGCCTTGTATCTTCAACTCTTAGCAGAACCCAAAGGACCCTCTGAGGTCTTCAACCTTTTGAGGGTTCTGCTTAGCAGAGCTGAGATGGTCTTCTGACAGGGGACGTGGGGCTGCCCTTGAAGAGTGTTCGGAGACTGCAGCTGGCCCAGAATGCAGCCGCGCGAGCGATATCGGGGGTACCTCGGTACACCCGTGTTACACCTATCCTCCGCGAGCTGCACTGGCTCCCTATTAGTCTCCGGACGCGCTACAAAGTGCTGGTGATCACCTTTAAAGCCCTACATGGCACTGGACCTGGATATCTGAGAGACCGTCTCCTGCTACACACCTCCCAACGTCCGATAAGAACTCACAGGCTAGGCCTCCTCCGGGTGCCGTCGGCCGGACAATGCCGGCTGGCGACTACTCGGGGGAGAGCCTTTTCTGTAGCTGCTCCGGCTCTGTGGAACGAGTTACCAACAGAGATCAGGACCCTTCCCACCCTCGTGGCCTTCCAAAAAGCCACCGAAACCTGGCTGTTCCGGCAGGCCTGGGGTTGCTGACTCAAACCAGGTCGGTTCCACCACAAAACCGCGTTCGACTAAAGCGCGTTCGACGAAACCGCGTAGCTGACATCATCAACAGGGTGACAACAGCGCGGAGACAGAAGCACGCTGTAAACGCTAAACCTAAAATTAACCCCTAAACCTAATCCTAAACCTAACCCTAAACCTAACACTTAACCTAACCCTAAACCTAATCCTAACCCTTAACCTAACCCTAACCCTAAACCTAACCCTAACAACCTAACCCTAAAGCTAACCCTAACCCTAACCCTAAACCTAACCCTTACCTTAAGTTGAATCGGCTTGCTTTCAAAGCGCTATTTAAAGCGCCCTTCTTTCTCCGCGCTCGCTGTTGTCGCCCTGTTGATGACGTCAGTGACGCGGTTTAATCGGGCGCGGCTTAGTCGAGCGCGGTTTTGTCGTGCCACGAACCAGGTCAACCCCCCCAATTAATCCGGAATGTATGTTGTGTTTTTAAAATGTTTGTATTGTTTTATGTTCTTCTCCTATATTTTATTATTTTATTTTATTCGTACTTGTAAGCCGCCCTGAGTCCCCCCCCGGGATTGGGCGGCATATAAACCCATTAAATTGACAAATTGAATTGATTTCCCGTTGACAGGAGATGGTGAAACAAGAACTTCCAGAGCCCAACATCATCTGTCTTCAAGCGCTGAACACCATCACGGACTTCAGGTAGATTTAGGTTTATTTCATTTATAGGTTTATTTCATTTGCTTCTCCCTCGATCGACTAGCTGGGGGTCTAGAGCAGTGTTTCCCAACCTTGGCAACTTGAAGATGTCCGGACTTCAACTCCCAGAATTCCACAGCCAGCATTCGCTGGCTGTGGAATTCTGGGAGTTGAAGTCCAGACATCTTCAAGTTGCTAAGGTTGAGAAACACTGGTCTAGAGCGTCAAGCCATCTGCCCCCCCAACATCCCACTCGCAGTCATAAAAATGTTCAGGAAAGGGTTGGAATCGTGGTAGACGGACGAAAGATGAAAACAGTTGCCGTAATCGATGTTCTGTCTGCATTGGCTTAATATAGAGAGGCAGTTTGGCCTAGTGGTTAAGGTGCTGGCTTGGAACCAGGAGACTGGGAGTTGTAGTCCCGCCATAGGCATGAAAGCCGGCTGGGTGATGTTGGGCTAATCACTAGGAGACTGTGAGTTCTAGTCCAATCTTAAGACACAAAAGCCAGCTAGGTGACTTTGGGCCAGATCCTCTGCCTCAACCCAACCCATCTGATTGTTTTGGGGGAAATAGGAGGAAGAAGGAGAATTAGGCAAGTTAGCCCCCATGAGTTATTTCTAAAAACAATAAAGGCAGGAACGGAATGGAATAGAGAATAGAATGGAATGGAATAGAGAATAGAGAATAGAATGGAATAGAGAGTAGAGAATAGAGAATAGAGAATAGAGAATAGAGAATAGAGAATAGAGAATAGAGAATAGAGAATAGAGAATAGAGAATAGAGAATAGAGAATAGAGAATAGAGAATAGAGAATAGAGAATAGAGAATAGAATGGAATAGAGAATAGAGAATAGAGAATAGAATGGAATAGAGAATAGAATGGAATAGAATCAAGAATAAGAAGAATAGAATAGAATAGAATAGAATAGAATAGAATAGGAATATGAATAGAATTAAGAATAAGAATAAGAATAGAATAGAATAGAATAGAATAGAATTAAGAATAAGAAGAATAGCATAGAATGGGATGGGATGGAATAGAATAAAGAATAAGAAGAATAGAATAGGAATAAGAATATGAATAGAATTAAGAATAAGAATAGTGTCCAGATCTTTCCAGTTCACGCCATTTCATGCCGGCCAAGGTTGCGCAGTGGTTAGGGTGCAGTACTGCAGGCCACTTCAGCTGACTGTTATCTGCAGTTCAGCGGTTCAAATCTCACCGGCTCAGGGTTGACTCAGCCTTCCATCCTTCCGAGGTGGGTGAAATGAGGACCCAGACTGTGGGGGCAAATATGCTGACTCTGTAAACCGCTTAGAGAGGGCTGAAAGCCCTATGAAGCGGTATATAAGTCGAACTGCTATTGCTATAAGTCCACACGTTTTTAAAGTGGCCAAATTTGAAGAACACCTGAGCTATCGGATGATGACACCGTCTCCACCCCTAGACCCAGGTTCTGAGCAGACCAGTTCAGACCTTAACAACCACACACTGGAGGTGTTGTGGGGTTGTGAGACTCTTCGTTCCTCAGCAGGAGTAGCCATTTTTTTTCATCCCAGCTTCTTGTAACTTTGAGAACTGGGTCAACATGGTGAAGTCTGGGGGGTGTTTTGCATTGTCCCCATCTGGTTGTCCTATTGTGTCCCAAAACAATCAAGGCTTCAAAGAGGATTAGGGGACTGGAGGCTAAAACATATGAGGAACGGTTGCAGGATCTGGGTATGTCTAGTTGAATGAAAAGAAGGACTAGGGGAGACATGATAGCAGCCTTCCAATATCTCAGGGGTTGCCCCAAAGAAGAGGGAGTCAAGCTATTCTCCAAGGCACCTGAGGGCAGGACAAGAAGCAATGGGTGGAAACTAATCAAGGAGAGAAGCAACTTAGAACTGAGGAGGAATTTCCTGAGAGTTAGAACAATTCATCAGTGGAACAAGTTGCCTCCAGAAATCATAGGCACTCCATCACTGAAGGTTTTTAAGAAGAGACTAGACAGTCACTTATCTGAAATGGTATAAGTTCTCCTGCTTGAGCAGGGGGCTGGACTAGAAGACCTCCAAGGTCCTTTCCAGTTCTGTTGTAGTCTAATTTAGTATAGTCTAACAAAGAGAAGGACCAGGGGAGACATGATAGCAGTCTTCCAATATCTCAGGGGTTGCCCCAAAGAAGAGGGAGTCAGGCTATTCTCCAAGGCACCTGAGGGCAGAACAAGAAGCAACGGATGGAAACTAATCAAGGAGAGATCCTTCCTTCTCTCCTCCCTTCCTTCTCTCCTCCCTTCTGTCCTCTCCTCCCTTCCCTCCTCTCCTTCCTTCCTTCTCTCCTTGTTTCCTCCCTCCCTCCATTTCTTCTCTGCTTCCTTCCTTCCCATCTTCCTTCCTTCCTTCCTTCTCTCCTTCCTTCCTTCCTTCTTTCCTTCCTTCCCAACTTCCTTCCTTCCCACCTTCCTTCCTTCCTTCCAGTATCTCAGGGGTTGCCACAAAGAAGAGGGAGTCAGACTATTCTCCAAGGCACCTGAGGGCAGAACAAGAAGCAATGGGTGGAAACTAATCAAGGAGAGAAGCAGCTTAGAACTGAGGAGGAATTTCCTGACAGTGAGAACAATTAATCAATGGAACAGAAGTTGCCTCCAGAAGTTGTGAATGCTCCAACACTGGAAGTCTTTGAGAAGATGTTGGATAGCCATTTGTCTGAAACAGTATAGGGTTTCCTGCCTAGGGAGGGGGTTGGACTAGAAGACCTCCAAGGTCCCTTCCATCTCTGTCATTCTATTCTTTTTGTTTCCTTCAGCAAGAAGCACATCATGAAAACCATGGGGTCCTACAAGAAGGGTATTCTACTCCGGACTTTCTTCAAGAGCGTCTTCTCGTTGTCCCCCGTGAAGGCAGGACAGGAGGAAGAAGGAGTGGATTCTTCTAATGTTCAGTACACAAAGGTGTCCTGGTTTTCCTTTCCAGATCCAAGATTTGATGACTTGCTTAACATAACACAACGAACTACAAAGAGTGGTGGGATTTAAAAAAAAAAATTAGTCCTGGTTCTCTACAAGATCTCTAAGGTCCTTCCAACCCTATAAAAGTCCACATTCTGTATTTTGGCTGGGAATTCTGGGAGTTGAAGTTCCACTCATCTTAAAGTTGCTAGGATTGATGAAGATTGTCCTACAACATCTGGAGATGATGTTGCCCTACCAGGCTTCTTGAATTGTTTTCAGGAGGCATCGTTGGCCACAAACTTTCAGCGATGACCAGTGCCGGATTTAGATGAAAAGAGGCCCTAGGCTATTCCACTTATGAGGCCCTTTCACCTCCCATTTTTAAGCTTGTAAATTACATGAGAGACAATAAAATACATCATTACTGTGATATATATCAATATATATAGCTGGCCTCCCACGGAGGGCGGCTCTGCTCTGCGGCAAAGGCAGCGAGGCCAGCCGCCAACCCCTGCTGCGCTCAGTTGCCCGGCTCGGCCCCCTTGCCCTCTCCTGCCTGGCCGCTGGTGGGCTCCGCGTCAATGGGGCGGCTACTACTGGGAGCGGCCGCGCCTCTCGCCCGACGGCCGGTGCCGGGAACGTGGGCGGGCTCCCCAACTGCCGCGGAACGATCTTAACCAATACATTTTGATGTTTGTTTATTAGTCATCTGCGTAGAATTTCTCCTTATTTTCGGTTCAGCGTTTTAGTGTTCACTGTTTTTAGAATAGTGTAATTTAAATTTTGCTAACAATTTGAATGTCGGCCCCTCTTGATCTTGAGGCCCTAGGCCTCTTGAAGCCTAGTTAGCCTATAGGGAAATCCGGCCCTGGCGATGACCAGTCTTTGGACATTCGATAAAGAATTCGGTGGTCTCTTTGGTCAGAGTTTCTTGCAGAAAAATGAAATCCAGAAATCACACACAGATAACTGATTCAGCTGGATCCCTTAACGTCTTTATATACTGTACATAATAACGGATGAGTAAATGTACAATACCAATAGTAGATTCTTTCCATGTGGTAGAAGTTACAAGCAGAGCATAACCAGGAGAGAACAGCTAGCTTCGTTTCAGAGTTCAGAGCAGACGGAAATCAGTCTTGTTTCCGTTTCAGTTCAGAGAGCAGACTAGAATAATTCTCTTGCACAGACTCAGAGCTGCATAGGCAAGCCACGCCCAGGCTCCGAGCTGTCTGTCCTGGCTCTCAGTCACCAAATAGTTCCCATTGGCTGACCCGGTTGCCATGCCTATACATTGGCTGACCTTGTTGCCATGTCCTATTCCAGCCAGCCCCCAATGGCTGCCCAGTTGCTGTGCCCTATTCCCGTTCATGAATATTCTGACATCTTCCTTTCTGGATTGCTCATAGTTTACAAAGTCTTCACTTCCTCGGTCCTAAAACTTGCTCTTTGTATCTCCTAGAATCTCTTCATTGGAACCTATCAAGCCTTCAGTGAAATGCTCCAGCAATTAATGGTGGAGAATCCCATTCCTTCAGAGCTGGAAAGGATCTTGCAAGTAGGTTATTGGGGAGGAAAATCTTGTTATTAGTGTTGAAAGAAACGTCCTTCTGGGTTCAGCTCCAAGTGGGGGAAAAAGACACTGGAGACATGGAGGCTGCTTGGAAAGATGGTTTTAATGGTGGAGAGGACCACATGGCTTGAGCCCTGGACAGAAAAGGGGATCACATGCTTCAATGTTGGTGGAGAAGAAGAGAAGGGCTGAGGGAGGGGCTTGCTAGGCTTTTTATACCCTGTTTAGTCCCACCTCTCTGTTTCCTGTTCCTGTGTAAGAAATGTATTCTGATTGGTTGTCAGACTCCCATGGGGCCATGCAGGGGGCTACTCTCTAGGCTGTTTTGAATCCAGGTATAGATGAGGTCTCAGATGCCATGTGGAGAATTGAGTAACGTTCCAATATCCCTTCCCTCTGCAGCTGCAGTGGAGAAGTCTTTATTATGTAAAGTGGGCTAGCCTGGCCTTCTCAATGGCCCATTGACAAAGAGGGGATGGGCAGGAAGCCACAGGCAGCTATTCTGTCTTTTAAAGCGTGTTTCTTTCTTTTCACATCCAGAGGAATATTCTGCCTTTTCAATATTTCCGTAGGATATTTCATTTTTTCTGGGAGAGGGCTGGATGATAACTTCCCACATTAGTTCCTCACACCTATATCAATGAAGGCTCGATGATCCAGGCCAAAGGGATTGTTGGAAGAAATGTCCTTCTTGGGTTCAGTTCCAAGTGGGGGGAAAGACACTGGAAACATGGAAGCTGGTTTGGAAAGATGGTTTAATGGTGGACGGGGTCACGTGGCTTGAGCTCCTGAACAGAAAAGGGGGATCCCAGACTTCCAGATGTTGGGTGAAGAAGAAAGGAGAGGGGAAAAAAGGGGCTTGCTGAGAGTTCCTGAGTTTTTTATACTCTCTGTTTGGCCCCGCCTCTCTGTTTCCTGTTCCTGTGTAAGAAATGCATTCTGATTGGTTTTCAGACTCCCAGAGGCCGGGGCTGGGGGGGGGGTTCTTAGCTAACTTTGTAGGTTGTGTGCCTTTTGAGTCCCAAGCTTGGTTGAGCCTGGCTTCTTCCCAGGTGCCCTGTGGTGAGATGGGTAAAGGGCTAATACTATCATGCCTTAATCCGGATCACCCTGGAGCTGAAGGGGGGAGGTCTTTGTTATGTAGAGTAGACTGGCCCAGACCTTTTAATGGCCCATTGACAAAGGTGGGGGGCTATTAAGAGTAAGTCTGCTTCCTACCTAAAAAACATGTTTCTCCATTTCTTATCCAAGGAAATATAATACTCCGCCTTTTCAATATTTGCCAGGATATTTCATTATTTTGACTGATGAAGTTGCTTGGAGGAGCAACGAAATGTCTCAGATTAACAATTTTTGGTCCAGTTGCTACGGTTTAACTTTTTTAGATACTTTTGGCCTGGATGGTTGAATCAATCAATCAATCAGAATAGAGCTGAAAGGGACCTTGGAGGTCCTCTAGTCCAGTCCCCTGCTCACGGACACTGCCTTTCTGTTTTGACCTCGGCTTCCCCAAAGAGCCCGAGGCAGAGTCCTAGTCCCGACTGAACCCCTTTTATTAAATGAACGTGAATTCCTCTCATTCACCTTCAGCAAAAGCCTGGCAAACAGTCTTTCAAAGGTGGATTTATGGCCACAGACCTTATCTATCTTGGAAAGCTGCCATGTCAATATTGTCCCAATGAGGTGCTGTGGAAGGAAAGGCCGGGCACAGAGTCTCTGGGATTCATGGACAGATCTTCACACTCCCGGAACGAATCTGACGACCGAAAGAAGGAACTGTTTCCTGCAAAAGCCCCCTCCCCTTTCGCTCCTCTCGTATTTCCTCTGGGAGGGGCCATTCACCTTCGACCTGTGACTTTACCCCCAAGTCTACCCTGATTTCTGAGTTGTTCTTTTCTTCTGGCAGCTCTGCACATGTGCACACTGGGAACAGGCTCCAGCTGTTCTTCTGCCTCCCTGATGTCTGACTCTGAAGGCAGCTGATAACTGGACATATGACCCTGGCCCCCTCTCTGCCTCCGACACAGAGCCCTCCTCAGAGCCTTCCCCAGACTCCAGGACTGGCCCAGGTTCCTCCCCAACCTCCTCACTGATCGCTGGCGGGCCACTGAGCTTCTGAGTGTCCAAGGGAGCAGGGACACCCTTATAAAGCTCTCCTTTTCTTCTTCTCCCCCTCCCCTTACTCCCACGTAGCTCATGGTTCCTTGGCTGCAGTCCCCGGAGGCTGACCTGCGCGAGAGGGCCATCTGGAGCAGCGCCTCGCTCCTCAATTTTGTCAGCAACAAATTGCAGCTGGATGTGAGTTGCCAACACCCTGTCGCCACGAGAGAAGGAAAATTATCGGTTACCCTTTTGTCATTTGTTTTATGCATTTATTATTTTTGGTTTATGGTATTAGCAGTTAGCAATCGCAGTTTAGACTTATAGACCGCTTCATAGGGCTTTCAGCCTTCTCTAAGCGGTTTACAGAGTCAGCATATCGCCCCCACAGTCTGGGTCCTCATTTCACCCAGATAGATAGATAGATAGATAGATAGATAGATAGATAGATAGATAGATAGATAGATAGATAGATAGATAGATAGATAGATAGATAGATAGATATAGAGAGAGGGAGAGATAGATATAGATAGATATAGATAGATATAGATATAGATAGAATAGATAGATAGAATAGATAGAATAGATAGAATAGATAGAATAGATAGAATAGATAGAATAGATAGAATAGATAGAATAGATAGAATAGATAGATAGATAGATAGATTGATAGATAGATGATAGACAGATAGATAGATAGATAGATGATAGATGATAGATAGATAGATAGATAGATAGATAGATAGATAGATAGATAGATAGATATAGAGAGAGGGAGAGATAGATATAGATAGATATAGATAGAATAGATAGATAGATAGATAGATAGATAGATAGATAGATAGATAGATAGATAGATAGATAGATAGATATAGATAGATATAGATAGATATAGATATAGATAGAATAGATAGAATAGATAGAATAGATAGAATAGATAGAATAGAATAGATAGATAGATAGATAGATAGATAGATAGATAGATAGATAGATGATAGATAGATAGATAGATAGATAGATAGATGATAGATAGATAGATAGATAGATAGATAGATAGATAGATAGATAGATAGATAGATAGATATAGAGAGAGGGAGAGATAGATATAGATAGATATAGATATAGATAGAATAGATAGATAGGATAGATAGATAGATAGATAGATAGATAGATAGATAGATAGATAGATAGATAGATAGATAGATAGATAGATATAGAGAGAGGGAGAGATAGATATAGATAGATATAGATATAGATAGATATAGATATAGATAGATATAGATAGAATAGATAGAGTAGATAGAATAGATAGATAGATAGATAGATAGATAGATAGATAGATAGATAGATAGATAGATAGCAATAGCAGTCAGACTTATATACCGCTTCATGGGGCTTTCAGCCCTCTCTAAGCGGTTTACAGAGTCAGCATATTGCCCCCCAACAACAATCCGGGTCCTCATTTTACCCACCTCGGAAGGATGGAAGGCTGAGTCAACCCTGAGCCAGTGAGATTTGAACCGCTGACCTGCTGATCTAGCAGTAGCCTGCAGTGCTGCATTTAACCACTGCGCCACCTCGGCTCTTATTGTTGGATGGTGTCGCTCGACCTGGCAAACATTTAGATGCATGTGGACTACTTCAAACTCCCAGAATTCCCCGGTGCTCGTGGCTTTTGCTAAGGGTTTCTGGGAGCTGAAGTCCACGCACCTCTAAGTGGCCCAACTGGAGAATCCTGAGCGTTCAAACGCTCTGCAAAGATTTGGATCTATTTTGAGTCTGCTGCTCCATTTTCGCCCTAAACATACTGCTGGGGGGAAAACGGTGGACTCCAGTCCAAGACTTATAGAATAACAGAGTTGAAAGGGAACCTGGAGGTCTTCTAGTCCAACCCAGGGGTAGGATCCAGCCGGTTCGGACCGGTTCAAGCAAACTGGATCTTAATTTTACATCTGGTTCGCCAAACCGGTAGTTGGCGAGGACTGGCTGCCCGCGCCCACCCCACCCCCTCCCAGGGTGTCTATGTGGCCCATTTTGGATGCCAGGTAAATGCACAGAGGCGCCGGAGGGTGAAAAACAGGCCTTTTGGAAGTTCCGGGAGTTCAGAAACAGGCCCGTTTCCAGCCTCCGGAAGGCCTCTAGAGCCCAGGGGAGGCTGTTTTCACCCTCCCAGAGGGTTGAGGAAAGATCCCCCCCCCGTGTGGTGCCGGAGGCTGAGTAGGCCACGCCCACTATGACCACGCCCACCCAGCAATCATGCAAAGAACCGGTTTCTAAGTATTTCTGAGTATTGCTCAAAGTTCCAATTTATTAAGAGAGCGATGTTCGCATATCTGGGAAAACCTGAATCTGAAAGCTTCCCGGTTTTCCCCACCCAGTTGAAAGTTCAAGATTCTGCCCCCCACACCCACAAGTCCATCCCATGGTCCAGTCTCCCACTGCCACACTGGCAGCTTCCACCCATCCAGTTCCGGTCGGGTGCAGAAGTGGAGAGACAAAGGATGAACCTTGGTTTTCTGGAAAGAATGTTGTTATGGCTACATAGCATCTAACTTCATACAATTCCCATTTCCCCACCATAGAAAATGCATAGTAGAAGAATAGAAAGTGTGGCAGGCTAAAGATCCAAAATAAAAGATGTCTGAAGGCCTGACAGTGGTCATTTCTCTCCCTTTAGACCAAGTCCAAGTTCTCCCATCTCGGTCATCTGGTAGCCATCCTGGGAATCTGCTGCGGTGATCCTATCAAATCGATCTGCTCGAAGGCAGCCAAGAGCGTCCACCTTCTCCTCTCCATCGTGCTGGGCCAAAAGAGTAAGAGGGTTAAGTGGGAATCGAAGGCCACAAAATCCCCAGGGGTGCAGGGTCTCCCAGAGAGCATCAAATCCATCCTCTCAGATTAGTCCAGATTAAATCCCAAAGAGATCTGGCGTCGCTTTATTCAGATCCAGTGAAGGGGACCTCCATTCCAACTTTGAGGCTCCCCAAGATCAGAGGTGTGGAACCGTGGCCCCTTTAAGACTTGTGGACTTCAACTCCCAGAATCCCTGAGCCAGCATGGAATTCTGAGCATGTCTGGCTCTGGAATTCTGGGAGTTGAAGTCCACAAGTCTTAAAGGGGCCACGGTTTCCCACCTTTGCCTTAGTCAATAAAAGCAATTTCTGTTGCTAAGCAAGGCAGTTGTTAAGTGAGTTTTGCCCCGTTTTACGGCCTATCTTGCCACAGTTGTTAAGTGAATCACTGCAGTTGTTGAGTGAGTGACACAGTTGTTAAGTGAATCTGGCTCCCCCATTGACTTTGCTTGTCAGAAGGTCTCAAAAGGGGATCATGTGACCCCGAGACCCTGCAACCGTCATAAATACGAGTTAGTTGCAAGCATCCAAATTTTGATTCCATGACCATGAGGATGTTGCAACAGACATAAATGTGAAAACAGCCATAAGTCACTATTTTTAGTTCCATCGTAATTTCGAATAGTCATTAAATGAACTGTTGTAAGTCGAGGACTACCTGCACATCTCAAGCTAGTTGGCAAACCCAAGAAATGGGTTAAGGGTGTTGGGTGAAGTCAGCCCGCCCATTTAAGAGGTCCAAGAGTTACAGAGAGGTAGTGTGCTGTCCCAACAGTATATAGCTAACGTAGGAATTAAGAACTGTCTCCTTTAAGAAACTACCTCATGGGAAATGTAGGCAGAACTGCCTTGTGGGAAATGTAGTTCCATACACATGTGACCATATCTGTGTTCCCTGATTGGGCAGCGGGGTACTCTGCCCGGGAAAAGTGATTTATTACTGATCCCTCTCTAATCGCCTTTTGTCTACCAGTAGAAAGCCGCTTGCATCGCTGCATGGGTTAGAAGAAATTAATGTGCAATGATGCACATTAATGATGCTCGGGCAGCCAATTAACTCCACGCTTAGGACATTCTTTATAGACCACGTTTATTATCAGGCATCCTTAATAGCAAAACTTACAGTTCGGTGTTAAGATTCTTCTGTTTTTCCATGATCTGTCCCATCACGTAGTGTAAAAAGATGATGATTTTATCCCCATGCTGAGTTGGGGATGTAGAACGCTGCTATTCCGGTTCACAAAAGCAATTGAACTACGTGATGGGACAGATGATGGAAAGTCGGAAGAATCTTAACACTGAACTGTAAGTTTTGCTATTAAGGATGCCTGATAATAAACTTGATCTGAAAAGAGATTCCTACACATGGAGTTAACTGTCTGCCCGAGCCTCATTGCCCGGGGAAGAACAGGTAACGTATGGTGAGTAACGCTTGATTCTGCTTTGTGCCAGTTGCGAAATTAGACCAAAAGAACGTTCACACCGAAGTCATTAAGTGGAAGCACCAGGAATTTCTGGAGACGTGGAATCCGATGGTTTTTCTGAAAAATCCTTCCAGAGTCGCTGAGGTAAATGAACGGGGGCCCACACTGTGACCAGCACGGGGAAGGGGAAGAGGAAGAGGAGGAAGGGAAAGGGAAGGAACAGAAAGAAAAGGGAAGGGAAAGGGAAGAGAGGAAAGGAAACGGAAAGGGGAAAAGTGAGAGGGAGGGTTAAATTGGAAGTGCAGGAGAAGTGAACATGTGGGAAAGGGAAAGTGGGAGTGAGCGGAAGGGAAGGGAGCGAAGGTTTAAGGCTATGTTTAGGGAAAGAAAGTGAAAATGAAAGCAAAAGTGTAAGTGAAAATGAAACCGAAAGTGAAAGTGTGGGGGGCACGAAGGCGAAAAGAAAGGAAAGGGGAAAGGTAAGGAAAGCAAAACCAAAAGTGGAAGGAATGGAAAGGAAAAGGAAGGAGAAAGGTTTAGGGCTATGGTTAGGGAAAGGGGAAGGAAAGAAAGTGAAAATGAAAGAGGAAGCATAATTGAAAATGAAAATAAAAGTGAAAGTGCGGGGGGGAAGCAAACATGAAAGGAAAGGAGAAAGGTTTAGAGTTATGGTTAGGGAAAGGGAAATAGAAATAGAAAGGAAAGAAAGCAAGTGAAACTGAAAGTGAAAGCGTAAGTGAAACTGAAAGTGAAAGCATAAGTGAAACTGAAAGGGAAAGGAAAGGAAAGGCCCTTCCTCTTGCTCTGTCTTCTCCAGGTATTCAGCGTCTACTTCAGCCCCAGAGAGAAGACAGATTTCCTCCTGACTGTCCTGGATGGACTGACAGACGCCTGCAATAATTTCTCTTTGGCAGCTACGGAGTCTCTTCTTGCCAGCATTGCCAGAACCTGCGGCCCAGATATGGAAAAGGTAAGTGAGAAACACCCCCCCCCCAAAAAAAAAGCCTGGGGAAGTGCCTGGATCCATAACTAGAGACCCCTAACTACACCTATTTTCAAGTGCTTTGCTTATTCAACTGTCTTAAAGCTTTTCAAGATCTTCAGGACGACAAATGTGAAAAGCTACCTAGTGAGTTTTCCGTTCCAAGTTCATGCAGAATTAAATCAGAGTCCAAGGCAAAACGATCCTTTTTGTTCCAATTTAATAAAACAGACATCTTAGCACATCTGTGTTAATCCCAATTCTGGAAATGACATCAGAATCCCACCCAGTTAAAAGTTCACGATCTTGTCCCCACACCCACAATCCATCACATGATCCAATCTCCTTCTTCCACGCTGGCGTCCATGCCCAGCTTCTTCCGGTCAGGTGTACTGGTGTGGAGACAAAGGATGACCTTGGCTTCTAGTAAAGAATGAAAAACAATACATTCCAAAATCCTACTCCTTCTATTCCCCCCCTCCCATTGACTATACTTAAAGAAACAGCATAATGAAATAAGAGAAAGTGTGGCAGGCCAAAATTCTAAAAGGAATATAAATGCAGGCCCGACACTTCATTCTTGAACAAAAGGAAAATCAATTAGCAGTTAGACTTATATACCGCTTCATAGGGCTTTCAGCCCTCTCTAAGCAGTTTACAGAGTCAGCATATCGCCCCCAACAACAATCCGGGTCCTCATTTCACCCACCTCGGAAGGATGGAAGGCTGAGTCAACCCTGAGCCGGTGAGATTTGAACCGCCGAACTGCAGAACTGCAGTCAGCTGAAGTAGCCTGTAGTGCTGCATTAAACCACTGCGCCATCTTGCTTCCTCCTCCTGCTCTTCCTCTCCAGGACAGTCTCACTGACCGTTACAATAGCACAGTGGTTCCCAAACTTGGCAACTTTAAGACTTGTGGACTTCAACTCCCAGAATTCTCCAGCCAGCAGCTGGCTGGAGAATTCTGGGAGTTGAAGTCCACAAGTCTTAAAGTTACCAAGTTTGGGAACCACTGCAATAGCAGAACCTTTTGGAGGAAATTGAGTTTGCGGGAATAGGTGATTTCTTGCACGAGGGTCAACGTTGCCTCTTCTTGAACCTTCCTTCCTCGTTGTCCTCCTGCCCTTTCAGGTACCCGATATTATAGAAGGCATCTGCAGCCGTTTGAACCTGATCCGCCGGCCCAGCACCAGAAGGCTGCTCATGAAGTTGGTGGGGCTGTTGGCAGGCAGGACCGAGCACTTGGATACCGTTATCTCAAGTCTTCTGGAACATTCCGCCTCAATAGACAGGTGCCAAACGCCTCCTTCCAGCCCTAGGACGGAAATTGTAGCAATGCTGTGTTTTCATGGCCACCTTCCGTTATTCCTCATTTGGGGCCTCAAGCCAGGGTTTCTCAAACATGGCGGTTTCCAGGGGGTGGAGACTTCAATTCCCAGAATCCCGCAGCCTGTAGGGCCATTGAGGAGAATTCTGGAACTTGAAGTCCACCTGGATAGTGCCATGGTTGAGAAACAATGCCTTAAGCCAGTGTTTCCCAAACTTGGCAACTTGAAGATGTCCGGACTTCAACTCACAGAATTCCCCAGCAGTGGTTAGGACAGTGTTTCTCAACCTTGGCAACTTGAAGATGTCCGGACTTCAACTCCCAGAATTCCCCAGCAGTGGTTAGGACAGTGTTTCTCAACCTTGGCAACTTGAAGATGTCTGGACTTCAACTCCCAGAATTCCCCAGCCAGCGAATGCTGGCTGGGGAATTCTGGGAGTTGAAGTCCGGACATCTTCAAGTTGCCAAGTTTGGGAAACACTGCCTTAAGCCAACCCCCAACATAAAGGTCGGCCTCCTTCAGATGTTATGGTTAACATAACTCTCATAATTCCAAGCCGATGGCATTCAGGAGTTGTGGGGTGGATGTATTTGGAGGCTTCATCAGACAGAGCAAAATCAGACTGGGATTCAATCCATTCAGAGTCTCCTTGACAAACCCAACCCACCAATTCTTCGATCAGAATAGAGCTGGAAGGGACCTTGGAGGTCTTCTATTCCAGCCCCCTGCTCAAGCAGGAGACCCAATACCTTATCAGACAAAGAAAAAGAGGGGGAGGTGAGGGAGGGAGGGGGGAAAGGAAGGAAGGAAAAAGAGAGGGAAGTTAGGGGAGAGGGGAGAGAGAGAGAAAGAGAATGTGTGTGTGTGTGAGAGAGAGAAAGATGGGCGTGAGGGAGGGGAGAGAAGAGGAGAGGATGGAAAGAGAGAGAAAGAAAGAAAGAAAGAAAGAAAGAAAGAAAGAAAGAAAGAAAGAAAAGAAAGAAAGACAGAAATAAGGGTGGGGTAGAGAGGAGAGGAGGGGGGAGAGAAAGAAAGAGAATATGTGTGTGTGAGAGAGAGAAAGATGGGCGTGAGGGAGGGGAGAGAAGAGAGGATGGAAAGAGAGAGAGAGAGAAAAAAAGAAAGAAAGAAAGAAAAGAAAGAAAGAAAGAAAGAAAGACAGACAGACAGACAGAAATAAGGGTGGGGTAGAGAGGAGAGGAGGGGGGAGAGAAAGAAAGAAATCTCGTTATACAATCTCTTCTTAAAAGCCTCCAGTGATGTACCATCCACAACTTCTGGTGGCCAGCTGTTTCACTGGTTAATTCTCATCACTGTTGGGAAGTTTCTCCTTAATTCGAGGTTGCTTCTCTCCTTGATTAGTTTCCATCCAATTCAAGAGGGAACATGTTTCATTGTGACCCTTACATGTAATTTGAGTCCCTAGTATGTTATTGCTGGATTCAGACATGATAACCGATGTTACTTGGGGGAGCAACATAGTTGAGTTTTTTTTTTTTTAATATAGGCACTTATATCAAGTACCTATATTACTAAATGTCTAGTGTCTCTGTGTATTTACCCATGTAGTATGGCTATAGTGTCATTATTTATCATTATTTCCTTTATTCCCCCTCTTATTAATATCATGGTGATCATAATTCTGCTACGTTGAATGTACACCAGAGAGAAATTCCTTTGGCCGTTTGATCATACGGCCAAATTCAATTCAATTCAATATTAGGAGCCACTTGTCCATCAAAACAATGTTGAGTTCATACAACATGCGAGTTCTCAGCCACGGTGAGACCGAATAGCTAATGCTTGTGAGAACCTGAACATTTTCTTAGCATGGTGTGTAAGTAGGATTCAGCTGGTTCGCACAGGTTCGGTAGCCAACTTTTTGCGCAGTTTGGCGAACCGGCTGAATAGCTTGCCCCCACACCTGGCTCCACCTCACCCTTCCCCCCCCTCCCAGCCAGTCCTCGCCCTGCTGGCTGGTCACTCACTCGGCTGGACGGCAGGGTTAGTAGTTGGGCATGACAAGGAGTGTCTGGGAAGGGTGAGGCATGGCCAGGCCGTGGCAAGGAGGCTGGGCGAGGAGAGGTGCCCCTCAACGTGAGTGATTTACATGAAACCGCTGGGCGAGATCATTCGGAGGCACGGGATAAAATACCACCAATATGCGGACGATACGCAACTGTATCTGTCCGCCCCGTGCCAACTCAATGAAGCGGTGGACGTGATGAACCAGGGTCTAGAGGCCGTTAGGAACTGGATGAGCGCTAACAAACTGGTACTCAACCCGGACAAGACCGAGTGGCTGTTGTGTTTCCCTCCCAACAATTTGGCTAATGTACCAACACTTAGGCTGGGGGGTCAAATTTTACACCCCTCAGATAGGGTCCGCAACTTAGGAGTCCTCCTGGACCCACAGCTGACTTTTGACCACCAGCTGTCAGCTGTGACCAGGGGGGCATTTGCCCAGGTTCGCCTGGTCCGCCAGTTGCGGCCCTACCTAGACCGGGAGGCTCTCACAACAGTCACTCGAGCCCTTGTGATCTCTAGGCTGGAATACTGCAATGGGCTCTACATGGGGTTGCCCTTGAAGTGCATCCGGCGACTACAGTTAGTCCAGAATGCAGCCGCGCGAGTGATAGTGGGCGCACCGCGGTTCGCCCACGTTACACCTGTCCTCCGCGAGCTGCACTGGCTACCTGTTGGTCTCCGGGTGCGCTTCAGGGTACTGATGACCACCTTTAAAGCACTCCATGGTAGTGGATCTGGGTACTTGAGAGACCGCCTCCTGCCGATTACCTCCCTTCGACCAATTCGATCGCACAGACTGGGCCTCCTCCGAATCCCATCTGCCAGTCAATGCCGACTGGCGACCACACGGAGGAGAGCCTTTTCTGTTGCAGCTCCGACCCTGTGGAACGATCTCCCCGTTGAGATCCGTACCCTCACCACCGTCCAGACCTTCCGCGCAGCCCTCAAGATCTGGCTCTCCCAGCAGGCCTGGGGATAGGTTCCTAATTCACCCGCCCGAGTGTTTGATTGTTGAACGAAAGTTGTGTTTTACTATTTTTTTTTTCTTTGTTCACATTTTGTTTTGTTTTTGATGTTGCACTTCCCTCCCTTGTGATTGTAAGCCGCCCTGAGTCCCCTCAGGGAAAAGGGCGGCCTATAAATTTTAATAAATTCAAATTCAAATTCAAATTCAGTGATGTTGAGTTGGCCATACCTACCCAGTCTCTCGACCACCCAGACACACCTACCCAGCCGGTCATTACGGCAGAGAACCGGGTGATAAATTATTTGAATCCCACCCGTGCCGAATAGCAATAGCAATAGCAGTTAGACTTATATACCGCTTCATAGGGCTTTCAGCCCTCTCTAAGCGGTTTACAGAGTCAGCATATCGCCCCCAACAACAATCCGGGTCCTCATTTCACCCACCTCGGAAGCATGGAAGGCTGAGTCAACCTTGAGCCGGTGAGATTTGAACAGCCGAACTGCAGATAACAGTCAGCTGAAGTAGCCTGCAGTGCTGCATTTAACCACTGCGCCACCTCGGCTCATTTACTGCAGGCTACTTCAGCTGACTGCAGTTCTGCAGTTCGGCTGTTCAAATCTCACCGGCTCAGGGTTGACTCAGCCTTCCATCCTTCCGAGGTGGGTAAAATGAGGACCCGGATTGTTGTTGTTGGGGGCGATACGCTGACTCTGTAAACCGCTTAGAGAGGGCTGAAAGCCCTACGAAGCGGTATATAAGTCTAACTGCCATTGCTATTGCTATTGCTGCATTTAACCACTGCGCCACCTCGGCCCGAAGACCAAGTTCTAACCAGCATTCAACGCTGGCCGTACCTTCAACCTTCCTCCCATTTGCAGCAGTCCATCGGAGCTGTGGCGATCCCTTTCGGCTGAAGAAGTGATTGAAGAACAACTTCTGGAGAACTTGCTCACCAGGCTGCAGAGCCAGCATAAGATGGAGCTGCAACCTCCTTCCCTATCCATCTCTGTGAGTCGGGCCTTTCTTTTCCTTCAGGGACAGCTCAGTTCTAAGCCCCCAGTTTCATTGAGAGAGTCCATCCCTTGGGCTTTTTTTTGAGCCAAATTCAGAGTCACAGAAATGGTTGGTTGACTTTCGACTTGTTCTACCCTTCTACTGATGGACAACCACTTCAATAGGAGCCAGCCGTGGGCAGCAGCTGCCAAAAAAGCCAACACAGTTCTAGGCTGCATCAACAGAGGGATAGAATCAAGATCACGTGAAGTCTTAATACCACTTTATAAGGCCACACTTGGAATACGGCATCCAGTTTTGGTCTCCATGATGTAGAAAAGATGTGGAGACTCCAGAAAGAGTGCAAGAAAGAGGATTAGGGGACTGGAGGCTAAAACATATGAAGAACGGTTGCAGGAATTGGAAATGTTTAGTTTAATAAAAAGAAGAAGTAGCAGTTTTCCAATATTTGACCGGCTGCCCCAAAGAAGAGGAGGTCAATTATTTATCCTTCTTATTATCTTCTTTACTCTTCACTTTATTTCGAATTATTTGGAATTATCATGATTATTATTACTGACAGAATACAGAGTTGGAAAGGACCCTTGAGGGCGTCTAGTCCAGCCCCCTACTCAAGCAGGAGACATACCATTTCAGATATGGGTGTCTCTTCTTAAAAACCTCCAGTGATGGAGCATCCATAACTTCCGGTAGCGAGCTGTTCCGCTGGTTAATAGTTCTAAAACTGTTTGGAAGTTTCAATTTCATTCAAGAAACTGAGCAGGGGGCTGGACTAGAAGACCTCCTAGGCCCCTGTTCTGTCCTCACTACATGTTAGTCTGTGTGCAGCTCGACATGCAGCTAAATCCATCTGTCCTCCAATAAAACAGACCATGCGCATAGATCTGGGCGCATTATTGGAAGAACAGGATAGGGTGAAGCTGGGGAAAACAGGGATATATACAATGAGAACCAAATATAAGATTGACAGAGTTGAGTTACTGCTCAACATAGCAACGAATAAATACAAGCAATTTAAATCTCATCACCGATGCTCTGTCTGTTCTTAGATGAACATGTGCTACAGATTAAGATGGATGCGTCTTTGTGCTTCTCCAAGTGCTAAAGGAAATGGAGCCTGGCTTCCCAGCATGCACTTGTTTTGAGAGTGCCAGGCTGATGGGTAAAGGGCTTGGGTCAGCTTCAAACAATATGCTTATCTCTCTGGCCACTAGATGGGGCTAGAGAGCAACAACAGTATATAAAGAGCATATGTTGGGGCATATTTGTCCTTCCGGCCACTAGATGGGGCTAGAGAGCCACAACAGTATGTAAAAGTTATATGCTGGGGCACGACACTCCCTTCCAGCTCTATTCTGATTGGCTCAGTTCTGATTGCCCCCTCGCAGACTGGATTTTGCTCTCAACGTCCCCTCCGCCCCTTTCCTTCTCCACCCCAAACCCCTATTCCCCCTACAGTTGACCCAGGCTCTCTATGAGGTGATCTCCGTTCTGGAATCGAGGGACACCATCCAAGGCCTTTTTCCGGAACTTCTGATGACCTTCCTTGTGGAGCTTCATTTCAGCAGCCAGAGAGACTCCCTGCCAGATGTGGATTTCCTCCAGCAGTGCGGACAGGTCAAAGGTCAAGTCAGGTGCAGCTTCATAGGAAAGCCTCGTTTCCCCATCCCTGTTCCCAGCCTTTCTGGCATTAAGGGGAGTCCTCGGCTTACAACAATTTGCTCAGTGGCCCTTCCGAATCAAAGCAGTACTGGAAAAAGTGATGTAGGGATGTTTTTCAAACTTGTGACAGTTGAGGCTTCACCTGTGGACACGTGGTCAAAATTCAGACCTTTGGCAACTGACTCATGTTTATGACAGTGGCAACGTCACATGATTTGGGTGCTTGGCAGCTGGTTCATATTTATGACGGTCGCAGTTTCCCCCGGGGTCACATGATCCCCTTTGGTGACCTTCTGACAAGCAAACTCAACAGGGGTCCAGACTCACTTAACAACCGGGTTACTGACTTAACAACTGCAGGGATTCACTTAACGGCGGTGGCTAGAAAGGTCATAAAAGAGCCACAACTCATTGAATAGCTCTCTCTCTCTCTTTTAGCAATGGGAATTTTGGGTACAATTGTGGACGTAAATCAAGGACTGCCTATACAGATAGTTCTCGACTTATGACCACAACTGACCCCAAAACTTATGTTGTTAAGTGAGAAATTCCTTAAGTGAATTTTGCCTTATTTTACGACCTTCCTTGCCACGTTTGTCAAGTGAATCACTGAAGCTGTTCAGTTAGTAACGTGGTCATTAAGCGAATCCAGCTTCCCCCACTGACTTTGCTTGTCAGACGGTCACAAAAGGGGATCATGTAACTCCGGGGACGCTGCAACCGCCATAAATCAGTCGCCAAGCATCTGAATACAAATCACGCATCCACGAGGCTGCTGCAACGGTCATTAGTGAAAAACGTTTTTTCCAGTGCCGTTGTGAGTTCAAACGGTCACTAAATGAAAACGGTTGTAAGTCGAGGACTTGCCTGGATAAGGAAGAGCAAGGAGCCACAGGCCTGAGTGAGTCCTTGTCTCCCCCCTTCAGTTTTGCAGTGGAGGCCATCAAGATGCTCCTCATTCGGATCGGATGCCGGTACGAGGTGACCTTCATGGAGAAGTCGCGGGGATGGTCGATGCTACAAGGCGGCCGGGAACTCCTGCAGGGAAGCGCCCTCCTGGCCAGGTGAGTTTGCCACAGACAACGCGGCCAAGGAGACGCCACTCACCTGTGGCTTAGAAGGTGGAAATCGTCCTCACCTTTTTGTCCGGGGGGCGGGCATCGTGGCTCGGCGGTTAAGAAGCTAGATTCATCAGCTGGAAAGCCGGCAGCCCAGGTTCGAGACCCGAGCACGATGTGACGGGTGAGCTCCCATCCTCAGCTCAGCTCCTGCCTCCTAGCTGTTCGAAAGCATGCAAATGCCGATCGATAAATACAGGTCAGTGTTTCTCAACCTTGGCGACTTTAAGTCCTGTGGACTTCAACTCCCAGAATCCCCCAGCCAGCAGAGCTGGCTGGGGAATTCTGGGAGTTGAAGTCCATAGGACTTAAAGTCACTAAGGTCGAGAAACACTGATACAGGTAGTCCTTGACTTACAACAGTTCATTTAGTTACAACAGCACTGAAAGAAAAGTGAGTTATTGTTCACGCTGATGACTGGTGGCAGCATCATATGATCAAAATCTGGATGCTTGGCAACTGACTCATATTTATGGTGGTTGCAGTGTCCCCCGGGTAGGTGGATGGGTGGGGTATGTGATCCCCTTTTGCAACCTTCTGACAGGCAAAGTCAATGGGGAAACCAGATTCACTGAACAACTGTGCAGTTGTTACTAACTTAACAAGTGCAGCGATTCACTTAACAACTGTGGCAAGTAAGGTCGTAAAATGGGGCAACTATCACCTAACGGTCTCACTTAGCAACAAATGTTTGGGATTCAATACCTGCAATCACCTTCAGAAACTGCTTATTTAACTATCTTAAAGAGCCGAGGTGGCGCAGTGGTTAGGGTGCAGTACTGCAGGCCACTTCAGCTGACTGTTATCTGCAGTTCAGCGGTTCTAATCTCACCGGCTCAGGGTTGACTCAGCCTTCCATCCTTCCGAGGTGGGTGAAATGAGGACCCGGATTGGTGGGGGCGATAGGCTGACTCTGTAAACCGCTTAGAGAGGGCTGAAAGCCCTGTGAAGCGGTATATAAGTCAAACTGCTATTGCTATTGCTATCTTAAGGCTTTTAGAGATCTTCGGAAAGGCAAATTTGAAAAGCTACCTGGTAAGTTTTCCTTCATTTATTGAACGAAAGGAAAATTGATTGCTTCCTCTTCCTCTCCTCCTCCTCCCTCCTCCTCTTCCTCCTCTTCCTCCTCTCCTCTTTCTCTTCCTCCTCCTCCTCTTCCTCCTCCTCCTCTTCTTCCTCTCTTCCCCATCTTCCCTCCTCTTCCTCCTCCTCCTCCCTCTCACTGACCATTACAATAGCAGAACCTTTTGGAGAAAGAGTTTGAGAGGAAAAGGTGATTTCTTGCATGAGGGTCAGCCAGAAGACTACCTGTACAGATTCAGGAGAAAATGCGCTAGAGAACAAACATAAATAAGATTTTATTTTCCCAGGGTGGCCATGATGTCCTTCTGTATTTTTTTTCCAGAGCCATGCTACATTTTTCCTGCCCAGAGATTATCAGGGTCCTGGATCTGCTATTTTCTGTCCTCAGCAAGAACAGCGAAACACACAAGCCCACAATCATTGCCGTCTTTGTCGAGGTAAGGAGCGTGTTGGAGGAAAATCAGGTGTGTGATTTATAGGTTAATTTTTCACCCAGCATAGGCATCCTCACAACCAACCCTGCTATTCGGCTCAGAACAAACACACCTATCATTTCATTCAAAGCTAGCAAAACAAGCTTGATGCTTATTCACCGAATCTCAGCAAACGTTTAAAAAGATTGCCTGTCAAGAGTTAAAATGGGCAGAGAGTTTAAGATTGAAAAATCCACATTATCCACCTTCGATTCTCAATCTTGCCGCCCCCTCCCCCCGACGTATGGACTTCAGCTCCCAGAATTCCCCAGCCAACGTGGTTGCTGAGGATTCTGGGAATTAAGATATCAGTCTTGCAACCCTGAATGTGCCTTTCCCCTCCCTGCCCTTATCCCAAGAATTAGTGACGGCCACGTCGGAGCAGTGGTGAAAGCTAAATTATTTGCCACCGGTTCTGTGGGCGTGGCTTGGTTGGGGGAGGTCATGTGACTGGGTGGGCGTGGCCATCCCCCCACTTTTTAAAGCATTTTTTTCCTGCCAGTTTGGGCGAATAGGCAGGAACAAAATACTTTAAAAAGTGTGTGTGGGGGGGAAAGGTTCCGATAATCGCCAGCTCGCAGCTGATCCGCGAGATTCTCAGAAGCTTTTGTTTTTTTACTACTGGTTCACAGAACCAACAACAATTGTCCCTACTGATAAGATTAGCAAAGGAAAGGGAATAAGAAATGATATTAAGTCATATTTGGGTTTGCGGAAATACCATCCCAAGAAAACATAGATTGAGAGACCAAAAGAGAGATCCACAGCAACAGAAAAAGAATGGAAGAGAGAAGGAGAGGAAGAGGAGGGAAGGAAGGAAGCGGTAAGGAGAGGAGGGAGAAATGGAGAGAGGGAAAGAGAAGGAGAGAGGCCAGGAAGGGGAAGAGGAAAAGAGGAGGGAGGAGGGAAGAGAAGAGGAGGGAAGGAAGGAAGAGGTAAGGAGAGGAGGGAGAAAGGGAGGGAGGGAAAGAGAAGGAGAGAGGGAGGAAGGGGAAGGGGAAAAGAGGAGGAGAGGAGGGAAGAGAAGAGGAGGGAAGGAAGAAAGACGTAAGGAGAGGAGGGAGAAAGGGAGGGAAGGAAAGAGAAGGAGAGGGCAGGAAGGGGAAGGGGAAAAGGGGAGGAGATGAGGGAAGAGGAGGGAAGGAAGGAAGAGGTAAGGAGAGGAGGGAGAAAGGGAGGGAGAGAAAGAGAAGGAGAGGGAGGAAGGAAAAGGGGAAAAGAGGAGGAGATGAGGGAAGAAAAGAGGAAGGAAGGAAGAAAGAGGTAAGGGAGAGGAGGAGGGAGGGAGGGAAGGAAAGAGAAGGAGAGAGGGAGGAAGGGGAAGGGGAAAAGAGGAGGAGTGGAGGGAAGAGAAAGAGGATGATAGGAAGAAAGAGGTAAGGGAGAGGAGGGAGAAAGGGAGGGAAAGAGAAGGAGAGAGGGCAGGAAGGGGAAAAGAGGGAAGAGAAGAGGAGGAAGGAAGAAAGAGGTAAGGAGAGGAGGGAGGAAGGGAGGGAGGGAAAGAGAAGGAGAGAGGGTAGGAAGGGGAAGAGGAACAGTAGGAGCAGGGGAGAGCAAAGGAAGAAGGAAGGGAAGGAGAGGAGGAAGGAAGGAAGTAGAGAAGGGAGGGAGGGAGAAAAGAAAGGGAAAATAAAAGGTGGTGTTAAAACAAGTGGATGGATGGTAAACGAAGCAACCCAAATTGTATATTATAACCTTTGAATGGAATAACAAAATGTGTAAGAATGACAGATGTAAAGAAGAAGAATCACTATGTGAATGTAGACCTGTAACTCTATGTAAGAGAATAAATTCTTTTCCAAAGAAACAAAACGATTGTCCCCTACTGGAGGATTTCATCCCTGCATCTGAGGCTCTTCCTCAAATTACCTTCCTGCTTTGGACTCAGATGTCTCTTATCCGAAGGTCACCTGGGCCCTCTCTCCTTTTCCTGACGGTTATTCTCGCCACCCGTTACAGAAGGAGACACCTCTGGATTGTTGATTCCTCTGTCTTCTTCCTGTGGATTTTTTTTCCCCCTGACAATTTCCTGTCACTTCCACCGCCCGTCACTCTGGACCGATGGAGAACGGTGGAGAACGTCCAACGCTCCCATTGCATCGGTGACCTTTTTTTGAGTCCAGAACAAGATCTGGAGATCTTTCCTCAGCCCTCTAGACCAGTGTTTCTCAACCTTGGCCACTTGAAGATGTCTGGACTTCAACTCCCAGAATTCCCCAGCCAGCATTCGCTGGCTGGGGCATTCTGGGAGTTGAAGTCCAGTCATCTTCAAGTGGCCAAGGTTGAGAAACACTGCTCTAGACTATGGTCTCCAAACCTGGAAAGCTGAAGACTTGTGGACTTCAGACTCCCGGAATTCTAGGACTTTGAAGTCCACAAGTCTTAAAGTTGCCAAGTTTGGAGACCATAGATCTAGTGGGATGAGATCTCCAGATCTTGTCCGTATGTGATGCTCTTCTGGCACTTTCCTCTCCTTGCTCTGATTTACCATCCCCCCTCCTCACCCAAATCCAGATGCTGTCCTTCCCTAAAGAGGGGTTTCATCCCTGAAGGCCAAAAGGACCGTTTGTTCTTCTGGTATCATGGTTTTGAGAAGATGTTCTTCCATGGGAAGCTACCAAAATGAATTCAAACCACATGAAGGCATCTCTCTTCTTCTGTTGACAATTATGAACTTGCTCCATCCTCAAGTTGCTCTTTTCCCAGAGAAACTTGGTCCTATCTATCTCTCCCCTTCTGCCCCTCCTGATGGGTCCTTCCTCTTGTTCCTCAGCTCCTGCACTACCAAGACATCGATCAGTTCCCCTCCGAACAGATCTTTGAGAGCCTTGAAGAATGGACCCAAAACCCCAGTCCAGATGTTCGGTCTCTTGCCATGAGAGCCCTGGGCATCCTGGCCATTCATCCAGACAAGGTGAGGAAGCAGAGCATGGACTGGGAAGCGACACCCAATTGTTGATCTGATGGGGTCGGATGGATGTGATCAGGTCTTTGCACAAGAGGAAGAGCCGCCCACATTCACAAGTTGGTCTTCCCTGTAGATGTAGGTGCCAGGGAGGGCTTGAGAAAGGAGGTCAAAAAAGTCAAGATGTCAGAAGTGTCAACTCATAGAGTTACGCTGGTGAAGAAGGAGGGGGGGAAGCGCATTCCACGCATACCTTCGTCTAGAGTCGGATCTCAGATTATTACAGCAGGCTTGTGATGTGTGCACCTCGTTGGTGAATGTGATTTATGACACAGACTGAGGGGAGGGAAGGAACAGGGTCTGATGGATGTGATCAGGTCTTTGCACAAGAGAAAGAGCTGCCCACGTTTGGTCTTCACTGTAGATGTAGATGCCAGGGAGGGCTTGAGAAAGGAGGTCAAAAAAGTCAAGATGTCAGAAGTGTCAACTCATAGAGTTGCCCTGGTGAAGAAGGAGGGGGAAGCGCATTCCATGCATATCTTCGGCTAGAGTCGGATCTCAGATTATTACAGCAGGCTTGTGATGTGTGCACCTCGTTGGTGAATGTGATTTATGACACAGACTGAGGGGAGGGAAGGAACGGGGGGGGCGTGCCCACATCCATAATGCAATGCACCCCGCCCTCCGTGTATGAGTGCACGAGCCCCCGCTCCCCCCGCGCATGCACATGAGTCTCCCACGGGCCCCGTTTTGGGCCTGAATCCGCGTGCCACAGGTTTGCCATCATGGTGATAGATAGATCAATAAACCAATAAGGCATGTATAGCAATAGCAGTTAGACTTATATACCGCTTCATAGGGCTTCCAGCCCTCTCTAAGCGGTTTACAGAGTCAGCATATCGCCCCCAACAACAATCCGGGTCCTCATTTTACCCACCTCGGAAGGATGGAAGGCTGAGTCAACCCTGAGCCGGTGAGATTAGAACCGCCGAACTGCAGAACTAGCAGTCAGCTGAAATAGCAGTTAGACTTATATACTGCTTCTTGGGCTTCCAGCCCTCTCTAAGCGGTTTACAGAGTCAGCATATGGCCCCCAACAACAATCCGGGTCCTCATTTTACCCACCTCGGAAGGATGGAAGGCTGAGTCAACCCTGAGCCGGTGAGATTAGAACCGCCGAACTGCAGAACTAGCAGTCAGCTGAATAGCAGTTAGACTTATATACTGCTTCTTGGGCTTCCAGCCCTCTCTAAGCGGTTTACAGAGTCAGCATATCGCCCCCAACAACAATCCGGGTCCTCATTTCACCCACCTCGGAAGGATGGAAGGCTGAGTCAACCCTGAGCCGGTGAGATTTGAACAGCCGAACTGCAGAACTGCAGTCAGCTGAAGTGGCCTGCAGTACTGCACCCTAACCACTGCGCCACCTCGGCTCCTTCCTTCCTTCCTTCCTTCCTTCCTTCCTTCCTTCCTTCCTTCCTTCCTTCCTTCCTTCCTTCCTTCCTTCCTTCCTTCCTTCCTTCCTTAGCAATAGCAATAGCAGTTAGACTTATCTACCGCTTCATAGGGCTTTCAGCCCTCTCTAAGCGGTTTACAGAGTCAGCATATTGCCCCCAACAACAATCCGGGTCCTCATTTCACCCACCTCGGAAGGATGGAAGGCTGAGTCAACCTTTGAGCCGGTGAGATTTGAACCGTCGAACTGCAGAACTAGCAGTCAGCTGAAGTAGCCTGCAGTGCTGCATTTAACCACTCTGCCACCTCGGCTCTCTATGACGGTCATCACCTCCTGTCTGCAGGTGGAGGAAGTCAAGGCCTTGATGCCCACCCTCTTGGGAAGCCTGGAAGAAACGGACATCGGCGTCATCCTGGAAACTATCACCGCCCTTCAAAACATCCTGAAGTTCATGCAGAGGAGCGACGTCGTGACCCTGGCAGAGAAACTCCTTCCGTTGTTTAGCGCAGTAAGACCCTCCACCCCGGGTGGACTTCTCAAGACCTTCTTCCGGTGCCTCTCAACCTTGACCACTTCCAAGAGGGCTGGACTTCGACTCCCTCAATCAGAATAGAGCCAGGAGGGACCTTGGAGGTCTTCTAGTCCAACCCTCTGCTCAAGCAGGAGACCTTCAACCATTTCGGACAGACAGTTGTCCAGTTCTTTAAAAAGCTCCAGTGTTGGAGCATTCACAACCTCTGGTGGCAAGCTGTTCCACTGGTTAACTGTCCTCACTGTCAGGAAGTTTCTCCTTAATTCCAGCTTTGCTGGCTGGGAGTTAAAGTCCACCCATCTTAAAATGGCCAAGCCTGAAAAACATTGACCTCTTCCCAGTTTTGTGGCTCCTTGGATAGACATCACACCTGTAACAAGCGCAACCGTTTTCCGTAAAGCAGAGGTCTCCAAACTTGGCCAGTTTAAAGATTTGTGGACTTCAACTCCCAGAATTCCTCAGCCAGCCATGTTGGCTGGAGAGTTCTGGGAGTTGAAGTCCACAAGTCTTAAATTCAGGGAGTTGAAGTCCACCCCATCTTAAAGTGGCCAAGGCTGGAAAAACACTGTTCTCTTCCCAGTTCTGTGGCTCTTTGGGTCCTCTTTCCTCGGAGGTCTTCTCCTGTGGCTGGGTCTCCTTGGTCTCCTCTCCCCCACTAGCCCTAGTAAAGGAGACATGGGTCAACAAACCACCATAAGACCCAGCTAAAGCATGGATTGAAACAATATTTAGGACCAGGGCTACAGAAATCAAAAATGCAGAGAGTTTTCCACGGGTCACCAAAATTTCCTCGCGGACCACCAGTGGTCCATGGGGCCACCAGTTGGAGACCACTGGTTACGAGGATAGGTTTCTCTGGTTGAGCGCTACAAGACCAGGTTGCGATGTGGGTTAAGGCAAACGCCACCACATTCCCGACCCTCGTCGCTGCTTGTTGTTCGCAGACAGACGCGAAGGTGCGCAACGCCGCCATTGTCCTCTTCGCCGAGCTGCCCAATTTGGTGAAGAAGAAAGAGAAGTATCTCATCCAGGAGCAGGTCAACCAAAGTCTGGTGCCCCTGTTGCTTCACCTGCAGGACGAGGAACCGGAGGTTGCGAAGGTGAGTCGAGTTCAGGAACTGAGTGGGTGAAGGTTGCAGGAGCTGGGTAGGTCTAGTTTAATGAAAAGAAGGACCAGCGGGGGGGGGGGGGACATGATAGCAGCCTTCCAATATTTGAGGGGCTGCCCCAAAGAGGAGGGGGACCATCTATTCTTCAGAGCAGGGGGTCTCCAACCTTGGCAACTTTAAGACTTGTCTGGCTGAGAAATTCTGGGAGTTGAAATCCACAAGTCTTAAAGTTGCCAAAAAAAGAAAGAAAGAAAGAAAGAAAGAAAGAAAGAAGGAAGGAAGGAATATAGCAATAGCAATAGGAGTTAGACTTATATACCGCTTCATAGGGCTTTCAGCCCTCTCTAAGCGGTTTACAGAGTCAGCAAATCGCCCCCACAGTCTGGGTCCTCATTTCACCCACCTCGGAAGGATGGAAGGCTGAGTCAACCTTGAGCCGGTGAGATTAGAACCGCTGAACTGCAGATAACAGTCAGCTGTAGTGGCCTTCAGTACTGCACCCTAACCACTGCACCACCTCGGCTCCCGAAGGAAGGAAGGAAGGAAGGAAGGAAGGAAGGAAGGAAGGAAGGAAGGAAGGAAGGAAGGAAAGTAAATATAGATGTCCCCAATAGCCATGCCCATGCTAAATTGATTGATTGATTGATTGATTTAATGCGATTTATAGGCCGCCCAATCCTGGAGGACTCTGGGCGGCTTACAACGAAGGGAAAAAAAGAAATAATAAAAGAAAGAAAGAAATAAAAATAAAACAGGTTAAAATCTACACGCATACATTCGTTACGATCGGGGCTGGACCTCAACGATGAGGTCAAGAGCCCCAGGCCACCCGGAATAGCCAGGTTTTAACAGCTTTTCTGAGGTTTTGGCCCACTTTAGGATTTTTCTTGACAGTCGTTAAGCGAATCATGCGGTCATTAAGTGAACCGTGCAGCCTTTAAGTGAAACGGGCTTCCTCCATTGACTTTGCTTGTCGGAAGATGGCCGGGGAGGTTCCATCATGGGGATCGTGTAACCCTGGGACGTTGCAACAGTCATAAAGTCCTTGCCAGTTGCCCAGCGTCAGGCGTATTGATCATGTGACCAATTGCAGCTGGCACTTTGTCCCTGTCCCCGCAGGGCTGCCAGGATGCCCTGCTCAGGTGTTTCCGGTTTCTGGGTTGGTCCCTTCCGAAGAAGATCAGCAGCAAGAAAGCCTGGCACGATCACCCCCTGATCCCAGAGAGCCTCTGCCGCCAAATCGTGAGTCCCGCTTCCTCCTTTTTAAATGATTCTCCTTATTACAGCGGTACTTTGGAACGCGATTGCTTGGAAACGCATCAAACTCATTACCCGAGGTGTTTTGACGTGAACGTTTTGTCCCGGGGTGAAATCTACTTACCTTTATTACCAGTTCGCAAATGTGAGAGCATGCACCACCTATGCGCAGGGCGCAGAACATCAAAAACAGATGTGGTGACGTCTGGACGGGTGGGTGGAGCCTGCTATAGAGTGCGCCTGTAAAGCAGGGGTGAAATCCAGCAGGTTCTGGGGAACTAGAAGTGGAAATTTTGAGTAGTTCGGTGAACCGGCAGCGGAAATTTTGAGTAGGTTGGAGAACACGTAGCGGAAATTTTGAGTAGTTCAGAGAACTGGTAGCGGAAATTTTGAGTAGATTGTTGAAGCGGTAGCGGAAATTTTGAGTAGTTCATTGAACCAGTAGCGGAAATTTTGAGTAGTTCGGTGAACCAGTAGTGGAAATTTTGAGTAGTTTGGTGAACTGGTAGCGGAAATTTTGAGTAGTTTGGAGAACTGATAGCTGAAATTTTGAGTAGTTCAGTAAACCAGTACTGGAAATTTTGAGTAGTTCATTGAACCGGTAGCAGAAATTTTGAGTAGTTCGGTGAACCAGTAGCGGAAATTTTGAGTAGTTTGGTGAACCGGCAAATGGGGTGGAAATGGAGATTTTGCAGTATCCTTCCCCTGCCACGCCCACCAAACCACACCCACAGAACCAGTACTAAAAAAATTGAATTTCACCACTGCTTGCAAAGGTAAGTAGAACAGCGAGGGGGAGGAGGAGCCAACGTCATGACGATATAGACGTGCAGTCTCAATGCTCTGAGATCGCAGCCAATAATTTTGCCGCTGGGTGGTCCAATCGGACCTAAACCATCCCGAAGAGACGGTGAACAAGAAGCATACGTCTTGCTGACCTCGGGGATATCGCAAAATCCCTGAAAGAAGCAAGAGAAGTTCTTCAAGCCAGCGACAAAAAATCCAGCCAAGGCTGACGAAGTCGGGCCGGCTCCAAAACGGAAGGATACGGAAAGAGAAAGTGTTTCCAGCTGGTGAGGAACTTTTACTCTTTTAAAAAGAGACTGCCTATAAAAACTTAAAATTAATCTAAGTTGGAGAACAGAAGAATCAAGCGGCGGAATTAAATTTGGAATGGTTTTGGACAGTGGTTATCTTACTTTTTAAATGCTCTCTTCATGGATGGAATTTATGCAAGCCTTTTAAAATGGATGGATGGATTAAGTTTTCTTCTATTTTTTTCTTTTATTGTTCTCTAACCTATGGACTAAAGTTTTCCACTTTCATTGCTGTGGATATTTTTCTAACTTATTTAAAGGTTGGACTCTTTTTTCTAACTTGGAATACAAAAGAGATACAAAAGGAAATTAGATTTTCAACAGTATAACAGCTGCTCGGAGGCTGGGAGGGTTTGTTGATTGGAGTTTTGTCTATTGAAAATGGAACACTGTGCCATGCGCTGAGCCATCCTGCTACTACCCGGGGGGAGGGCCTTCTCTGTGGCGGCTCCGGCCCTTTGGAACGAGCTCCCCGCAGAGATTCGGACCCTCACCTCTCTCCAGGCCTTCCGGAAAGCCGTTAAAACCTGGCTGTGTCGGCAGGCCTGGGGTCGATGAGTTCCCTTCCCCTCTCGAATCGTGTGGCTGTTGGTTGTTTTTACATGCCCTGTACTTTCTGTGTAGTTTTTGTGTTTCCCTTCCCCTCCTTGGGTTTCTGTGCCACCCTGAGTCCCGCCGGGAATAGGGCGGCATATAAATAAAATGAACCTTGAACCTTGAACCTTGAACCTTTCTAGCTAATATAAATTGCGCGCCACAGTTAATCGTTGGAAAAACCAGCATGCCCAAACTGGTAGCATTTTTTACCACTGCTTCAGGCGAACCGGTAGCTTTTTTAAAATAACCGCTTCGGGCGAACCGATCCGAACCGCTAGCGTTTCACCCCCCCTGATTTTGTCTTGATGCTCATTGTTTTTGGGTGTTCCAACACTGGAGGCTTTTAAGAAGAAACTGGACAGTCATTTGTCTGAAATGGGATGGGGTCGGGCTGGATGACCTCCAAGGTCCCTTCTCTGCTGGGTGAGAAAATGATTGTTTCTTCCTCCCTTTCTCCTTTGACAGTCCTGGAAGGTAAAAACCATCCCTGCCGTCCTGCTCCAATGCCTGGATCACCTTCAATGTTCCCAGGTCTCCATCCGGAGAGCAGCGACCATCTTTATCGGTGAGCCCGGGAATTCTGGGAGTTGAAGTCCACCTGTCTTGAACCATTCTGACTGGGGAATTCTAGGATAAATCACTTTTTTCGGTGCCGTTGTAGCTTTGAAGGGTCACTAAAAACTGTTATAAGGCGAGGATTACCTGTATTGTACTGCCTACATTCTCTGTCTCTGTCTCTCTGTCTCTCTCCCTGTATGTATGTATGTATGTATCTATGTAAGTGTATACACACAGACACACACAGACACAAACACACACTTGCTTTATTTAAACTGCACTCTACATGGGGCTGCCCCTGAAGAATGTTTGAAGACCGCAGTTGGTCCAGAATGCAGCGGCGCGAGCGATACTGGGTGTACCTAGATACACCCACGTTACACCTATCCTCCGCGAGCTGCACTGGCTCCCCATCGGTCTCCGGACGCGCTTCAAGGTGCTAGTCGTTACTTTTAAAGCCCTACATGGTATTGGACCTGGCTACCTGAGAGACCGCCTCCTGCCATTCACCTCCCAACGACCAATAAGATCGCACAGGTTGGGCCTCCTCCGGGTGCCGTCGACCGGACAATGCCGGCTGGTGGCTCCCCGAGGGAGGGCCTTCTCTGTAGCTGCACCGGCCTTGTGGAACGATCTACCCGTAGAGATCCGGACCTTACCACTCTCCCGGCCTTCCGTAAAGCCACTAAGACCTGGCTATTCCGGCAGGCAATAGCAATAGCAGTTAGACTTATATACCGCTTCATAGGGCTTTCAGCCCTCTCTAAGCGGTTTACAGAGTCAGCATATTGCCCCCAACAACAATCCGGGTCCTCATTTCACCCACCTCGGAAGGATGGAAGCCTGAGTCAACCTTTGAGCCGGTGAGATTTGAACAGCCGAACTGCAGAACTGCAGTCAGCTGAAGTAGCCTGCAGTGCTGCATTTAACCACTGCGCCACCTCGGCCTGGGGCTGTTGATTAATATCCAGCCCCACTTGATTGAATGGATGATATCTTATTTTTTAAATAATTGTATTTTTTAATATTTTTATGTTTTTACTTTTGTTGTGAGCCGCCCAGAGTCCCTAGGGAGTGGGCGGCATACAAATTTTATTAAAGTTTATTAAATACCTAAATACCTAAATACCTAAAGTTGCAAAGTAAACTAAATGTGTATATGGACGATTGAGGCTTGGTCTTCTCGAGGCCGTTCACTCTCTGCCCCCCCACTCCAGACTTGGCCCATCGGTGAAACATTCTTTTATTTATGCAAAAGCAGACCGCGTGATTGAGAGGCAGTCTGGCCTAGTGGTTCAGGTCCTGGCATGAGCACCAGATATGATTTCGGTCAGCGTAGCCCTGAATGGCTTGGTCTTGGAAACAGCCCGGCCAAGATCAGGTGGACTCTGCCAAAAATCTCCCAGCTGTGGCCCAAAACATCTGGGGTCCTTATCTGTCCCTTTCTCGGTTCTTTCAGGCTGTGTCGCTCAATCGGCAGACCCCGTGGCCATCACGCCAGAAAACAAGGACTTGATATTCATCTGTAAGTAACCAGGCACAGAGATCCTGGTTAAGGGAACTCTTGCAGTTGTTAACCCGGTCGTTAAGCGAGTCTGGCTTCCCCATGGACTTTGCTTGTCGGAAGGTTGCAAAGGGAGATCACACAGTGTGGATGCTATGGCCATCTAAATTTTAGCCCATTGCCAAGCGACCGAGTTGGGATCGCGTGACCACGGAGACACCGCCAACAGTCGAAAGTGTGAAAAATGGCTCTGTCACTTTTTTCCATGCCGTTGTAACTTTGAGCATGTCAGCCATCTTTTCTTTTGGATCTTTGGCCTCCGACACTTTCTATGGTTCTGCTATGCATTTTCTATGGTGGGGAAATGGGATTGTATGGAGTTAGATGATATGCAGCCATAACAACATTCTTTCTAGAAAACCAAGGTCATCCTTTGTCTTTGCACCTCTGCACCTGACCAGAACTGGATGGGTGGAAGCTGCCAGCGTGGCAGTGGATGATTGGACCATGGGGTGGACTTGGGGGTGTGGGGGGGAAAGATCTTGAACTTTCAACTGGGTGGGGGAAACCAGGAAGCTTTCAGATTCAGGTTTTCCCAGATGGGCCAACATGCCTCTCTTCTTCAATTGGAACTTTGAGTGACACTTTTGCCTTGGACTCCGTTTTAATTTTGGATGCTATTTGCAACCCTGACATTACGGTTACTAAATGAACTGTTGTAAGTTCGTGTCAGGGTTCCAAGGAACACAGACCCATAGCAAGCAAGAACCGGAGGCTGATGGTTTCCTCAAAAGGAACAGCTTTATTGCATTGATCATCTTGGCACAGATCTGGTGAAAACCGACTCTGAAGATTCCCACCGTTTTTCACCCTGTTAGAAGAGAAAGTTTCCCCTCAACCCCAAACCATCTGTCACATGGTCCAATCACAACGCCGTCTGATTGCCTGGCAACATCACTCCTCCCTCCTCAGGCTAGGTGTGAGAACCGTCCTTGGCTCCCAAGAGAAAGTGTTTTGTTTTAGCTACACAACCTCAGGTATCAGGGGTGGGTTGCTTACCAGCATGACTGCCGGTTCGGCGGCCCAAAAAAAGTTTGCCGCGTGCGCATTTGCAGCCAAAAATGTCTTGTGCCTGCGCAGAACATTTAGAAAATGAAAAATAAAATAAAGTTTTTGCAATGAAGATTGTTGTGCGCTTGCGCAGAACCAAAAATCAAGATGGTGGAGCCGACAATAGAACCGGTTCACTGGCATGGCAGGCCGAGTTACTACCTACTTGGCCGAACCGGTCCGAACCAGTATGAACCCACCTCTGCCAGCTATCTCTAATCCCCCTCCCTACCAGTGGTGGGTTTCAAAAAAATTTCGAACCTACTCTGTGGGTGTGGCCTCCTTTGTGGGAGTGGCTTGTTGGCCACGTGACCTGGTGGGAGTGGCTTGCCAGCCATGTGTTCTCGCTCTCTCTCTCTCCCTCCTTCCTTTTGTCTCTCTGTCCCTTTTTCCTGTTTTTCTTTCATCTCTCTCTCACTTTTTCTTTCTTTTTTCTTTTTTCTTTTTTCTTTATTTCTTTCTTCCTTTCTTTCTCTTTCTCTCTCTGTGTGAGTCCGTCTGTCTCTCTGTGTGTGTGTTTGTGTGTGTGTCAGTGGTGCGTTTCAAAAAAATTTGGAACCTCTTCTGTAGGTGTGGCCTGCTTTCCGGGTCCACTGGTGGAACCTCTTCTAACCAGTTCGGTAGATTTGACGAACCGGTTCTACCGAATAGGTGCAAACTGGCAGGAATCCACCTCTGAATCTATCTACTTATCATCTATCTATCCTTCTATCTACATATCTCTTTCCCTCTCTCTCTCTCTCTCTCTCTCTCTCTCCTTCCTTTTGTCTCTCTGTCCCTTTTTCCTTTTTTTCTGTCATCTCTCTCACTTTTTCTTTCTTTTTTCTTTTTTTCTTTATTTCTTTCTTCCTTTCTTTCTCTTTCTCTCTCTGTGTGAGTCTCTCTCTGTGTGTGTGTGTGTGTGTATCAGTGGTGGGTTTCAAAATTTTTTGGAACCTCTTCTGTAGGTGTGGCCTGCTTTCCGGGTCCACTGGTGGAACCTCTTCTAACCGGTTCGGTAGATTTGACGAACCGGTTCTACTGAACCGGTGCGAACCGGTAGGAACCCACCTCTACTCCCTACCCCTCAGCTCCAGTGTGGCAATACTGAAGCTCCAAGATGGCTTCAGCCCGGTCAGCTTCAGGGTTCACAAGTTCTTTCGACCTTCTCCGCCCATCGAGGCTGTTCTCTGACCAACACCCCATTTTGTGTCTTCCAGCCCTTTCCAAACTGCAGCACGACCCCGATCCTTCGGTCCGTGTATCCGCCATGGAAGCCATGCAGATGGTCCAGGAAGCCTGTGGGGGCCCCTCCATCGCGCTTCGGAGCCAGACCCACTTCAACCTGGACAGGGAAGAGCGCCTTTTCTCCCAGGGACACTGGGAGGCACCGGATCCGTCCCTGACCCATCGCTGGAATCCGTCGTCCCCCGTCTCGCATAGGATCGTGACCGGCTTCGTCAGGAGGCGACAGCCGGGGCCCGCGCGCCAAACCTGACCCACCTCCACGGGGAGGATGGCCGAGCACGCCAGCCAGCTGACTCTTCAAGGAGGGGTGGGCTGCAGCAGAAACTGATGTAGAAACCCCCGATCCGGAAGGGATCCCCCCGCGAGGAAGCCAGCAATGGACGTGATCCAGTCCCCTGGTAGTCTCCAGAAGTCCGAGGTGGCCCCGTGGCAAAGTGAATTTTGTATCGACACCGATCTGGTGAATTTCCACACTGAGCAGAAGTGACTCATTCGCACTTCTTTGTAGTATCCATTTTTCTCCTTTGAGCAACTTACAAGAGCGAGGAACCAGTTGGACAACGAGGATGGAAACTGTCCCGCAAAGAAGAATCGCAGCGGCTGATCAAAATCGGCGAAGTCCAATTCGATCCAGGTAGTCCTTGACGTACAATTTCCATGTCATGACCAATTTCCATGTCAAGAGCCAAGGTGGCGCAGTGGTTAAATGCAGCACTGCAGGCTACTGCTAGATCAGCAGTTCAGCGGTTCAAATCCCACCGGCTCAGGGTTGACTCAGCCTTCCATCCTTCCGAGGTGGGTAAAATGAGGACCCGGATTATTGTTGGGGGCAATATGCTGACTCTCTGTAAACCGCTTAGAGAGGCCTGAAAGGCCTATGAAGCAGTATATAAGTCTACTGCTATTGCTATTGCTATTGAAAGTTACAAACAGCACTGACCAAAGTGACAGGATCAGTTCTCACACATACGACCGTTGTGGCATTCCTCATGGCCACGAGGTCCAACTTCTGACACTGGGCAACTGGCATGTACTTATGACTGTTGCAGTCACATGATCACCGTTTGTAACTTCCCCAGCCATCTTCCGACAAGCAAAGTCAATGGAGGAATTCCAGATTCACTTAACGGCTGCACGATTCACTTAAGGACCACATGATTTGCTTGTCAAGAAAAAAATCCCAAACAGGGCCAAAACTCGCTTAACAGCTGCTTTGCTTAGCAACGGGAATGTTGGACTCCGTTGTGGTCATAGGCCCCATGGCTACCTGTAGTGATGGTCGTTAAGTGAGACAGCCTTGCTTTAACAATTCCCACCCCTGCTTTCTTGGCTGAGGCTGATAAACGAACATGTCGGTGGTTAATTGGAGTGGAATAGCATCCAAAATAGCAATAGCAATAGCAGTAGACTTATATACCGCTTCATAGGGCTTTCAGCCCTCTCTAAGCGGTTTACAGAGAGTCAGCATATTGCCCCCAACAATCTGGGTCCTCATTTTACCCACCTCGGAAGGATGGAAGGCTGAGTCAACCCTGAGCCGGTGAGATTTGAACCGCTGAACTGCTGATCTAGCAGTTGCCTGCAGTGCTGCATTTAACCACTGCGCCCACCTCGGCTCAAAAGTAAATCAGAATCCGAGGCAAAGGATTCTTCAAAGTTCCAATTTATGAAGAGAGCCACGTTGGCACATCTGGGGAAACCCGAATCTGAAAGCTTCCCGGTTTTCCCCACCCGGTTGAAAGTTCAAGATCCCCCCTCCCCACACCCACAAGTCCATCCCATGGTCCAATCTCCCACTGCCACGCTGGCAGCTTCCACCCATCCAGTTCCGGTCAGGTGCAGAGACAATGGATGACCTTGGTTTTCTAGAAAGAATGTTGTTATGGCTACATAGCATCTAACTCCGTACAATCCCATTTTCCCACCATAGAAAATGCACAGCAGAAGAATAGAAAGTGTGGCAGGCCAGAGATCCAAAAGGAAAGATGGCTGCAGGCCCGACACAGAGTTTTCTGTGGCACTGTGCAGGACTGATCGGATGGCCCGGTTTGGGTGATTGTAGAATCAGCTGCCATTTTTTCCAAGTGACCGGAAATCAAGGCAGCTGATCGAAATATGCCGGCCACATCTGGAATAACGCCAGGTATCTGCCCAGATTGCAGAGTGCTGCAGAAAACTCTTGGAAATCTTTTAAAAAATCAGTGCATGTCAGGGCACGATGGGTGAGGGTGTAAGAAGGTAAGTGCATGATGGGTGATGGGGGGGCTGAGGAGGAGACTTATCTGGGGTCTCCTGGGGACCCAGAGATGGAGAAGCCTCTGGGACCCCATGGGGGGCTGGGAGGAGATAGGCAGGGTAACAGCTGCAGCATCTCTGCGGTCAGTTGTAAGGGCAAATGACCACGGGGGCAATTGCAGCGGTTGTAACTTTGGAACGAGGTCATAAGTAGCACCCGGTCGTAAAGTGAGGACTACCTGGAGTCGCAATGGGAGCGAGCTGTGATCCAACTCTTTGCCTTTCTTTGCTACAGAACTGGAAATTGCAGGATGGGGGTTTATTTTTGGGAATGAAAACGATTGCTGGAATCTGTTGGGGAGCCGAGCATCCGCAGATGGTAAGTTGGCAAAAGAGCTCAGAGAAATCATGAGTCGTTGCTGCCCCCGTGTGGCCAGTCTGGGAATAGCATTTAGAATAGCTACGACACCTTTATTTCTTAATTGTTTGCTATGGAATGAATATTAATCCCTTCATTCTATTTTTCCAGCAAAAGGCCCCCAAACAAGTTACAATTATAATCTAAATTTGGCCTTAAATGAAACAGTTCAACAAATATAATATTGAATGAATATTACATAATCTCTCTCTTTCTCTTTCTCTCTCTCTCATCTCTCTCTCTCTCACCTATCATCATTATCTGTTTATCCATCTATATATCTATATATCTGTCTGTCTTTCTATATCTATCTATCTATCTATCTATCTATCTATCTATCTATCTATCTATCATCTATCTATCTATCTATCTATCATGATCTATCCATCTATATATCTGTCTCTGTCTTTCTATATCTATCTATCTTTCTATATCTATCTATCTTTCTATATCTATCTATCTTTCTATCTTTCTATCTTTCTATCTTTCTATCTTTCTATCTTTCTATCTTTCTATCTTTCTATCTTTCTATCTTTCTATCTTTCTATCTTTCTATCTGTATCTGTCTATATCTGTCATCTATCTATCTATCTATATCTATCTATCTATCTTTCTCTGTCTGTCTATATCTGTCATCTATCTATCTATCTATCATCTATCTATCTATCTATATCTATCTATTTCTATCTGTCTATATCTATCTACTATCTATCATCTATATCTATCTATCTATCTATCTATCTATCTATCTATCTATTTCTATCTGTCTATATCTATCTACTATCTATCTATCTATCTATCTATTTCTGTCTGTCTGTCTATATCTATCTACTATCTATCATCTATATCTATCTATCTATCTATCATCTATATCTATCTATCTATCTATCTATCTATCTATCTATATCTATCTATCTATCTATCATCTATATCTATCTATCTATCTATCTATCTATCTATCTATCTATCTATCTATCTATCTATTTCTGTCTGTCTATATCTATCTACTATCTATCTATCTTCTCTCTCCCTCTTTTTCCTTTTCCGTAGAAGAAGCCTCCTGAAGAACCGATCAGACCAAGACTACAAAACCCTAATAGGTGATAGAAATAATCCATTCTTACTTCAGAAGAATGCACTATAAATAAAGATTTCCAAAGCATTCACGGATTGCAGTTTCTTGCAATGGGCCTGTGGGAAATTTTGCTAGTTTTTAACCATGCTCTTTTGCAGACAGGAGTAACCGGCGGATCCTACTTCGCTCCCCTGTTCTTTTATCAAAACGTTGTTCTAAATTTTATAGTTATTCATTCATTCAATTTGGAATAAATCAATTTCACCCTCCAGGCGGCCAGCAACAGGCAACTTTTAAACTTCAAAGGGCAGAGAAGGAAAAGCATAAAGGCCATAAACCAGAGTCCAACCTTTGGAATAACGTACTTTGGGTTGGTTCCCAAGATACACAAATCAGTTGTTCTCTTCTCTTCTTGGATCCACGCATGACCTTAAAACGTGGGCAAAGTTTTAAAGCAGATAGATCTATTTATTTCCCAGGGTTTTCCAAACTGCAGGCTGTGGAAGGCAAGAACTTGATTGGGTTCTCTGAGATATTAAAGCATTTTTAAAGTTCATCTCAACACAGACCATTTTCCACCACTGACGCTTCAACCTTTGCTCAAAATGCCCGGCAATCTTATTTTTAACTAACTACACGGATTCCTCGACTGACAACAGATCGCTTAGTGACCATTCAGCGTTTCAACGTCACTGAAAAAAGTGACTTAGGACTGTTTTTCACACTTACGACCGTTGCAAATCCGAGACACTTGGCAACTGACTCATATTTATGACGGTTGCAGTGTCCTGGGGGAGTTGTCACGCAATTGCCTTTTTGCGACCGTCAGGCAAACGAAGTCGATGGGGGTAGCCAGATTCACTTAACGACCGTGTCGTTAACAATTGCAGTGAATTGGTGACTAGAAAGGTGGTAAAATGGGGCAAAACTCATTTAACAACTGTCTCGATCAGCAACAGAAATATTGAGCTCCATCGTGGTCGTAATTCAAGGACTACTGCGAATAAACTCTTCTGTGTTTTGAACCCGATAAATGCATCTGACGGAACCTCAGGCGTAATGTTGTGGCCGCCAGCTTGTAAAATGAAGCAAAACTCACTTAACGACTGTCTGGCTTAGCAACAGAAGTTTGTGGCTCCATTCTGGTCGTAAATCAAGGGCTCCCTCTATATGACGGTGGGCATAAGCGAGAGAGAGAGAGAGGGGGGAGAGGGGAGAGGGGAGAGGGGAGAGGGAGGGAGGGAGAGAGAGAGAGAGAGAGAGACATGTCTGTCCAATCTCGTTGTAGAAAAACAGCGTCTACCCAAATTTTTAAAGGTTGACTTTTCTCGCCATATAAACATCTATACATCCGAACTAGACGGTGTTGTTTCTCTGTGTCTTGTATGTGGCTATATACTTATTTATTTATTTATTTATTCATTCATTCATTCATCTTGTCATGTTTATGTAGTGTTATTTTGGAGGTGGAGACCCTTTGAGAGCTGCATGCAAGGAATTTTCATTTTTAATGTATGCCAATTAGTATACATTTAAAGTGACAATAAAGTGATTCTATTCTATTCCTAATTCATATTCTTCTATTCTATTGTACTCTATTCTATTTCTATTCTATTCCTAATTCATATTCTTCTATTCTATTCCTAAATCATATTCTTCTATTCTATTCTATTCTATTCTTAATACTATTCTATTCGATTCCTATTCCATTCCATTCCTATTCTATTCATTCCATATTCTATTCTTATTTCCTATTCTATTCTATTCCTAATTCATATTCTTCTATTCTATTCCTAAATCATATTCTTCTATTCTATTCTATTCTTAATACTATTCTATTCGATTCCTATTCCATTCCATTCCTATTCTATTGATTCCATATTCTATTCTTATTTCCTATTCTATTCTATTCCTAATTCATATTCTTCTATTCTATTCCTAAATCATATTCTTCTATTCTATTCTATTCTTAATACTATTCTATTCGATTCCTATTCCATTCCATTCCTATTCTATTCATTCCATATTCTATTCTTATTTCCTATTCTATTCTATTCCTAATTCATATTCTTCTATTCTATTCCTGATTCATATTATTCTATTCTATTCTATTCTTAATATTATTCGATTCCCATTCCATTCCTATTCTATTCATTCCATATTCTATTCTTATTTTCTATTCTATTCTATTCTATTCCTAATTCATATTCTTCTATTCTATTCTATTTCTATTCTATTCTATTCTCTCTTGTTTTCTATTCTATTATCTTCTATTCTTTTGCTCCCTTCTATATTCTCTTCTATTCCCTTCTCTATTCTCTATTTTTTCTATTTTCTATTATTTTCTATTTCTATCTTCTATCTTTTCTATCTTCTTCTATTTCCTATTTCCTATTTCCTATTATTTTTTTCTTTTCTATTCCATTCCATTCCAAACAGATCAATATAATAAATATCTCCAACCCTTCATGCCTTCCAACTGGTTTATTGGATAGGAAGAGGCAGATGGATAAAGTTAACCATTAGGAAAGTAAAAAAAAAAAAAAACACTTTACAAAACTTTATAAACTGGTCGTTTAAGGCAGGTCACGTCAGCCCCCCCCCCCCCCCGTGGCTTCTTTGCAGGCCCTGCTTTGAAAAAAACCCCAGGTTTTAATGTTTTCCCCACTCCGTGCCTCAGGACGTAGACATGCCCCAAGTCCTGAGTTCGAGACTCGGCACAGTTTTCCTTGCTGACCGAAAAGCCCGGGAGGAGCACCGAGCCTCCTCCTCGTCCCCTCCCTCTGCCTTCAAATCATGGTCACTCGGTTCTTGATGTACATGTGGTAGGGGTCGCTGGGCTTGTCCACCTCCCGGGATCGGGTGTAGCTCAGGATCAGGCTGCCCACCGTCAAGGCGAAAAGGAGCATCATGAAAACAATGTACATGTAGGCGTACGTATCTTTTCCCTCCCGGTCGGCCTTGCCCAGCTGGGCACACGGCTCGACGCAGGAGAGGGTACCGTTGAGAAGCTTCAACATCACGTCCAGCTGCGGGAACCAGTCCTTGGTGTGGTTAGAGGCCATCCTGGTATCTGGAGAATGCTGGTGGACGACCAAAACAGAAGGAGATTCAGAATGGCATCCCTCCTCCCCAGAAAACAGAACTGCCTCCCCAGTGAGAATTTGGGGAGGAAGGACCCCTCCCACTGCAGCAACCTGGAGATGGACGAGACCGTAGGCCTCCTCTAGGACAGGGGTCTCCAACCTTAGCAACTTTAAGCCTGGCGGACTTCAACTCCCAGAATTCCCCCCCAGCAACTTTTGCTGGAGGACTTCGACTCCCAGAATTCCCCAGCCAACTTTCCTGGAGGACTTCGACTCCCAGAATTCCCCCCAGCAACTTTTGCTGGAGGACTTCGACTCCCAGAATTCCCCAGCCAGCTTTGCTGGAGGACTTCGACTCCCAGAATTCCCCCCAGCCAGCTTTGCTGAAGGACTTCGACTCCCAGAATTCCCCAGCCAACTTTGCTGGAGGACTTCGACTCCCAGAATTCCCCAGCCAACTTTGCTGGAGGACTTCAACTCCCAGAATTCCCCAGCCAACTTTCCTGGAGGACTTCGACTCCCAGAATTCTCCCCCGCAACGTTTGCTGGAGGACTTCGACTCCCAGAATTCCCCAGCCAGCTTTGCTGGAGGACTTCGACTCCCAGAATTCCCCAGCCAGCTTTGCTGAAGGACTTCGACTCCCAGAATTCTCCCCAGCAACTTTTGCTGGAGGACTTCGATTCCCAGAATTCCTCAGCCAGCTGGCTGGGGAATTCTGGGAGTTGAAGTCCACCAGGCTTAAAGTTGCCAAGGTTGGAGACCCCTGCTCTAGGATGCCCCCACCCCCCCAAAAAAGTCTCCTTTGTGATTCTCAGAGGATTTTTTGTTTGTTTGTTTTTGCAAACATTAAGTTATGAAGTCTTATAAAATACCAAAGTAAATGAATGAGCAAGGAGAGGAAAAGGGAAGGGGAAAGAGAAGCAAGGAGAGGTATGGAAAAGTAAGAAAAAAAAGAAGTACTGACTTCTGACTCTCTCTCTTGCCCTCTGCCCTCAGGGGCTTTGGAGAATAGCTTGACTCCCTCTTCTTTGGGGCAACCCCTGAGATACTGGAAGGAAGGAAGGTGGGAAGGAAGGAGAGAAGGAAGGAAGGAAGGAAGTTGGGAAGGAAGGAGAGAAGGAAGGAAGGAAGCAGAGAAGAAATGGAGGGAGGGAGGAAGCAAGGAGAGAAGGAAGGAAGTAGAGGAGGGAAGGGAGGAGAGAAGGAAGGAAGCAAGGAGAGAAGGAAGGAAGGAGAGGAGGGAAGGGAGGAGAGAAGGAAGATCTCTCCTTGATTAATTTCCACCCATTGCTTCTTGTTCTGCCCTCAGGTGCTTTGGAGAATAGCTTGACTCCCTCTTCTTTGGGGCAACCCCTGAGATACTGGAAGGAAGGAAGGTGGGAAGGAAGGAAGATGGGAAGGAAGAAGAGAAGGAAGGAAGGAAGATGGGAAGGAAGGAAGGAAGATGGGAAGGAAGGAAGGAAGATGGGAAGGAAGGAAGCAGAGAAGAAATGGAGGGAGGGAGGAAGCAAGGAGAGAAGGAAGGGAGGAGAGGAGGGAAGGGAGGAGAGAAGGAAGGGAGGAGGGAAGGAAGGGAGGAGAGAAGGAAGGATCTCTCCTTGATGAGTTGCCATCCATTGCTTCTTGTTCTACCCTCAGGTGGCCTTGGAGAATAGTTTGACTCCCTCTTCTTTGGGGCAACCCCTGAGATATTGGAAGGAAGGAAGGTGGGAAGGAAGGAAGTTGGGAAGGAAGGAGAGAAGGAAGGAAGGAAGGAAGATGGGAAGGAAGGAAGCAGAGAAGGAATGGAGGGAGGGAGGAAGCAAGGAGAGAAGGAAGGAAGCAAGGAGAGAAGGAAGGAAGGAGAGGAGGGAAGGGAGGAGAGAAGGAAGGGAGGAGAGAAGGAAGGATCTTGATGAGTTCCCACCCATTGCTTCTTGTTCTGCCCTCAGGTCCCTTGGAGAATAGCTTGACTCCCTCTTCTTTGTGGCAACCCCTGAGATACTGGAAGGAAGGAAGGTGGGAAGGAAGGAAGTTGGGAAGGAAGGAAAGAAGGAAGGAAGGAAGTTGGGAAGGAAGGAAAGAAGGAAGGAAGGAAGATGGGAAGGAAGGAAGGAAGATGGGAAGGAAGAAAGCAGAGAAGAAATGGAGGGAGGGAGGAAGCAAGGAGAGAAGGAAGGAAGGAGAGGAGGGAAGGGAGGAGAGAAGGAAGGGAGGAGAGAAGGAAGGGAGGAGAGAAGGAAGGATCTCTCCTTGATTAGTTTCCACCCATTGCTTCTTGTTCTACCCTCAGGTGCCTTGGACAATAGTTTGAGTCCCTCTTCTTTGGGGCAACCCCTGAGATATTGGAAGGCTGCTATCATGTCTCCCCTGGTCCTTCTTTTCATTAAACTAGACATACCCAGTTCCTGCAACTGTTCCTCATATATTTCAGTCTCCAGTCCCCTAATCCTCTTTGTTGCTCTTCTCTGCACTCTTTCCAGAGTCTCCGCATCTTTTCTACGTCGTTGGAGACCAAAACTGGATGCCGGATTCCAGGTGTGGCCTTAGTGTAGTATATAGTAAGGTCATCCACTCCGCCCCTGTTCCAGGTAACTCTCAGCTTACAAAGCACTCAAAAGCATCTTGTATTTGATTCCAAGTCGTTCCTGCCTTCTGAGATGGCCACTCCTCTTTCTTTCTTTTCTTCCTAACCTCAAGACTTTGTCCACCAAAGTGTTTTTTGCTCCGCTGCAGATCCGGTTCCTGTTGACCTCATCGCCCTTTCGTGGTTATCATCATAGTAACCTGAGAGGAGATAAGAGCCGTACCTCGCCTCCAGGTGTGTCTCGGGAGAACCTGCCCCAGTCTGTTCCTCAAACCTGGCCCCTTTTTTGTTTTTGATTAGTTTGGTTTAGTTTAGTTTAGTTTAGTTTAGTTTAGTTTAGTTTAGTTTAGTTTAGTTTTTACTTTATGCGCTCTACATGGGGCTGCCTCTGAAAAGTGTTCGGAGACTGCAGTTGGTCCAGAATGCAGCCGCGCGAGCGATACTGGGTGTATCTAGATACACCCACGTCACACTTATCCTCCGCGAGCCGCACTGGCTACCTATTCGTCTCCAAATCCGCTTCAAGGTGCTGGTCGCTACCTATAAAGCCCTTCATGGCATCGGACCTGGGTACCTGAGAGACCGCCTCCTGCCGATTACCTCTCTCAGACCAATTAGATCTCACAGGTTGGGCCTCCTCCAGATTCCATCTGCCAGCCAATGTCGGCTGGCAACTCCCCGGGGGAGACCCTTCTCTGTTGCAGCTCCAGCCCTCTGGAACGAGCTCCCTGTCGAGATCCGGACCCTCACTACCCTCCCGGCCTTCCGCAAAGCCACCAAGTCCTGGCTGTTCCAGCAGGCTGGGGGGGGGGGGGGGGGCGAGAAGCATTTACCTCCACGGAAATTGTGAATGTTGGTTTTGTTTTTAATATGTTGTCTTTGTCTCGTTCTCCCCCTTTCCCTTGTCTTTTGTGAGCCGGGTTCACAAAAGGGTTAGGTTTAGCGTTACGTTTAGGGTTAGGTTTAGGGTTAGGTTTAGTTTTACAGCGCGCTTCTGTCGCCGCGCTGTTGTCGGCGCGATTCAGCGCTCATTTGTCGGAGCGCTTTAGAACACGCGGTTTTGTCACCGCGGTTTAGTCGGGCGCGGTTTTGTCGTTCGCCCTTTTGTCGGTGAACCCAATCGGACCAACCACTCGGTGGGCTCTCTAGGGGTCCGGGGTCTCTGGCCTGCTGACAAAACCAGGTCTTTTTGAATGAATATGGGGGGGAGGTAACCTTAGGATGATGTCCCACATATATCTTCCATTCGCCTCATCTTTAAAAAAATGTTGTGCATGACATCCTTTCTTTCTCTAACAGAGAAAAGAAGCAGCCGTATTCACTTAATGACCAGTGTTTTAAAAAAATGTTGTAAAATCGGGTCAATCCTGTGACTTGCCCATTTTTATACTTGCAACTCTTTGCCTCTCTGGAGATCCAGAGAAATTTTTCTGACTTCCGAAGGAGGCGTCATGTGCGAGAAGGAGAGAATCACTTGAATCGGGGCCAGCCGGGTGCTGCAGCAGCCAAAAAGGCCAAAGTTATCCCAGGCTGCCTTACTAGAGGGAGAGAATCAAGATCACGTGAAGTATTAGCACCCCTTTGTAAAGCCTTGGTAAGGCCACACTTGGAATACGGCACTCAGTTTTGGTCGCCACGATGTAGAAAAGATGTGGAGACTCTAGAAAGAGTGCAGAGAAGAGCAAGAAAGAGGATGAGGGGACTGGAGGCTAAAACATATGAAGAACGGTTGCAGGAACTGGATATGTCTAGTTTGATGAAAAGAAGGACTAGGGGAGACATGATAGCAGCCATCCAATATCTCAGGGGTTGCCCCAAAGAAGAGGGAGTCAAATTATTATTTCAAGCACCTGAAGGGCAGGACAAGAAGCAAGAGATGGAAACTCATCGAGAGAAGCAACTTAGAACTAAGCAGAAACTTCCTAAAAGTGAGGACAATTAACCAGTGGAACAGAAGTTGCCACCAGAAGTTGTGGGTGCTCCAACACTGGAGATTTTTTAAAGAAAAGACTGGACAGTCACTTGTCTGGAATGGCATAAGGGCTCCTGCTTGAACAGGGGGTTGGACTAGAAGACCTCCAAGGTCCCTTCCAACTCTGTTATTCTGTTATCCTATCCCCCCAAAGCACCTGAAGGTAGGTCAAGAAACAATGAACGGAAACTCACCAAAGAGAGATCCAACTAAGTAGAAACTTCCTAACAGGGAGAAGAAGGAATCAGTGGAATGGCTGGCTTTCAGAAGTTGTGGATCTTCTAGCCCTGGAGAATTTCAAGAAGAGCCTGGACGTCAAGTTGTCCGAAATGGCCTAGGGTCTCCTGCCTGAGCAAGGGGTTGGACTAGAAGTCCTCCAAGGTCCCTTCCAACTCTGCCATTCTGTTATTCTGTTAAGAAAGACAAGCACACAGGAAAATATACAGTATATATTTTTCCTCCTTTAGGAGACCAGCTTTCAAATATTATATAATTCATGCCGTTCTTGGATGAGGGCGGTTTGTTATGATCCTGTTTGGTGGGAACACTTAAGGTCCCTGCCAGCAGCGGAACAAAAGTTGATGGATCGCTGGGTGTAAATTTGCACAACTGGGCGGGGAGGGGTCACCCCCAACACAAAGTCAACCCTTCCTTCAAACCGAAGTCCCGTTGCATTCAATGGGACTTACTCTTTGCAAGCTGAAATGCACAATTCGCGAGTCTCTCTCGAACCGCAAAAATGCAATCCGCCCCACAATTTTTTTTGATTTCCCGAATAGCAAAGAGTCTAGATTAGGCTCTTATTATTTTTTTTAAACACCCCCAACTCCCCAAAAAACCAGTCCAACCAGTTTCAGATCTTAAGTTTCACTTCTCTTGGCCGCTTCCTGATGGGTTGCGAGAATCAAGGGCTCTTTTGTGCAATTCAGCCAAACGTACACACACACACACACACACACACACACACACACAAAAACACACACCGCTGCTCATTTTCCATCTTCCCTCAACAACCGCGGGGATTTGCTGAACCAATAACAATTTTTTTAAAAAAGGATCCCGAAATCAGCACGACTCACTGAGCAACCGCCTCGCTTAGCAGCGGAAATTCCGGTCCCAAACTGGGGTCGTATGTCGAGGACTCTCTCTGCTGCCCCAGCCCCCCAGCCCAGCGAAGGACGGGTGCACCAATTGTCTCTCGGGCAGGCGAAGCTGCTTTGCATCCCTGCCCAAAATGAAAAGCCGAGAGCCTCGAGGGAGCCTTTTTATCCTCCAGACGGACCGAGATCCGCCCTCTTTTCGTTGAGGGCCCTGGGAGACCAGATCAGGGGATCGCCCAACGCCTTCTCCTGGCAGGCTTCTGCCAGGTTCTGCCAGGCCCCGCCTGATCCCTGGCTTGTTTTGGCTAAACACGGCTCTCCTTCTGCAAAAAGCAGCAATTCTGGAGCGTCTCAGAACCACAGAGAGCCGGAAGGGGCCTCGGAGGTCTTCTAGTCCAACCCCTTGCTCAAGCAAGAGAGAGCCGTGATGGCGAACCCATGGCACGCATCAGTGGTGGGACTCACTTACCTCGGCTACCAGTTTGCAAATGTGAGCACGCTCACAAGAGCGCTCGCTTTGCTCGTCAGCTTATGAGCCGAGGTGGCGCAGTGGTTAAATGCAGCACTGCAGGCTACTTCAGCTGACTGCAGTTCTACAGTTCAGCGGTTCTAATCTCACCGGCTCAGGGTTGACTCAGCCTTCCATCCTTCCGAGGTGGGTGAAATGAGGACCCGGATTGTTGGGGGCGATATGCTGACTCTGTAAACCGCTTAGAGAGGGCCGAAAGCCCTATGAAGCGGTATATAAGTCTAACTGCTATTGCTATTCCTTCCTTCTCCCTCTATCCCTCCCTCCATCCTTTTCCTTCCTTCCTTCCTTCCTTCCTTCCTTCCCTCCTTCCTTCCTTCTCCCCTATCCCTCCCTCCATCCTTTTCCTTCCTTCCTTCCTTCCTTCCTTCCTTCCTTCCTTCCTTCCTTCCTTCCTTCCTTCCTTCCTTCCTTCCTTCCTTCCTTCCAGGTTGACTCAGCCTTCCATCCTTCCGAGGTGGGTGAAATGAGGACCCAGACTGTGAGGGCGATATGCTGACTCTGTAAACCGCTTAGAGAGGGCTGAAAGCCCTATGAAGCGGTAGATAAGTCTAACTGCTATTGCTATTGCGCATGCGTACCGCCGCAGAAGGTTGCGCATTATGTCAGGTCAGGCGGGCAGAGCCTCCTGCAGCCACCACGACTGGTTTGCCCAGACCGGTAAGAACCAGGCGCATGCCACCTCTGGTACATATGGGGGCCACAGGTGGCACACAGAGCCCTCTCTGCAGCCATGCCTGCCATCAGCCCAACCCTACTCCATTGTGCATTCATGCACACCAGTGGTGGGTTCCGGATCCCATCGCAACCGGTACACAGTTCATGGGGCCGGGTGTCCTAGTTGTGCTCGTGCGCTGCGAGCGCATGCATATAACACCCAGCTGCTTGGCGGAGGCCGCGCAGGCACCACACCCTGTGAGCATGTGCACAATTAGCCGGTCACATTATAAACATCTATGGAACACGGACGGGTGGGTGGGACAAATGAGCCACCGTACCAGTACGGTGGTCGCTGCTCCTGGCTACTACCGGTACGGTCGTACTGGTTCGCACTGCCCGAAACCCACCACTGGCGCACACTTCCCACTGGCCGGTTAGTCTTTGGGTCTCTGCCATGCCTGCCGGGAGGGGGAGGCATGGGGCATACGGGGGATGCATGCGCTCATTCGTGGGAGAGGCGCAAGCACGGGGTGGTAGTGGTGCTCGCAATGCATTGCAGAGCCGAGGTGGCGCAGTGGTTAGAGTGCAGTACTGCAGGCCACTTCAGCTGACTGTTATCTGCAGTTCAGCGGTTCTAATCTCACCGGCTCAAGGTTGACTCAGCCTTCCATCCTTCCGAGGTGGGTGAAATGAGGACCTGGATTGTTGTTGGGGGCGATATGCTGACTCTGTAAACCGCTTAGAGAGGGCTGAAAGCCCTAGGAAGCGGTATATAAGTCTAACTGCTATTGCTATCTATCTATCTATCTATCTATCTATCTATCTATCATCTATCTATCTATCTATCTATCTGATTGTTGGGGGCGATATGCTGACTCTGTAAACCGCTTAGAGAGGGCTGAAAGCCCTATGAATCGGTATATAAGTCGAACTGCTATTGCTATCTATTTATCTATCATCTATCTATCTATCTATCTATCTGATTGTTGGGGGCGATATGCTGACTCTGTAAACCGCTTAGAGGGGGCTGAAAGCCCTATGAAGCAGTATATAAGTCTAACTGCTATTGCTATATAGGGATTCATAAGAAGTTTCTTTCACAGCCTTAATAAAAGCTATAAATTAATTATATAATTATAAATATTGTAAGATTATTTTTAAAAAGAGAGAGAGAGAGAGAGAGAGAGAGAGAGAGAGAGAGAGAGAGAGAGACTTCCGAGGTGGCGCAGTGGTTAAAGTGCAGCACTGCAGGCCACTTCAGCTGACTGCTAGTCTGCAATTCGGCGGTTCAAATCTCACCAGCTCAGGGTTGACTCAGCCTTCCATCCTTCCGAGGTGGGTAAAATGAGGACCCAGACTGTGGGGGCGATATGCTGACTCTGTAAACCACTTAGAGGGGGCTGAAAGCCCTATGAAGCGGTATATAAGTCTAACTGCTATTGCTATATAGGGATTCATAAGAAGTTTCTTTCACAGCCTTAATAAAAGCTATAAATTAATTATATAATTATAAATATTGTAAGATTATTTTTTAAGAGAGAGAGAGAGAGAGAGAGAGAGAGAGAGAGAGAGAGAGAGAGAGAGAGAGAGAGAGAGAGAGAGAGAGAGAGAGAGAGAGAGAGAGACTGACTTCCGAGGTGGCGCAGTGGTTAAAGTGCAGCACTGCAGGCCACTTCAGCTGACTGCTAGTCTGCAATTCGGCGGTTCAAATCTCACCAGCTCAGGGTCGACTCAGCCTTCCATCCTTCCGAGGTGGGTGAAATGAGGACCCGGATTGTTGTTGGGGGCAATATGCTGACTCTGTAAACCGCTTAGAGAGGGCTGGAAGCCCTATGAAGCGGTATATAAGTCTAACTGCTATTGCTATTGCTATTTTGGCTTCCAGGTTGGTGCAAGAGTCCTTGCAGGCCTAAAACAGGGCACCGGGGGGGGGCGGGCTTAGCAACTTAGGGTGTGTGTGTCTGTGTGTGTACTTACCGACTTAGCTAAGTGAATCACTGCATTAGTCAAGTGGGTCACACAGTTGTTAAGTGAATCCGGGCCTCCCCATTGACTTTGCTTGTCAGAAGGCCACCAAAGGGGACTTTCACGTCAGCCCCAGGACTCTATGACCGTCATAAATATGAGTCGGTTGCCAAGGGTCTGAATTTTGATCACAAGACCATGGGGATGCTGTCTTGGGAAGCAACAGGAAAGTCCATTTGCCTCCTGAAAAAAGCACCTTTGGGACAACCATGATCTGGATGACGGAGAATCTCTACAGACTTTGAGCTACACAATTTGGGGTGAAGACCCTTGGAATGGGGTGGGAGAAGGAATGGATTTCCAGAGAGAGAGAAATTGCAGACTACAGGAACCATTTGCACCACTCCGGGGACCCTGAGGACACAGATAAAACCTCCAAGGGGCCTCAAGGACCCTCTCAAAGGATGCAAGTGACCAGCTGTCTGCAAGGAGCATCAATCCTTCCATCCTCCACCCTCCAGTCAGAGCTGAAGAAGCTTCTTGGAGGAGAAGAAAAATGTCTTCAAAAGAAAAACCAAGAAAGTCCAGTTTTCTCCTGAAAAAAGGACCTTTGGGACAATCATGAACCTGGATGATGGAGAATCTCTACAGATCCTGATAACAAGCTTTGTTTTCTCCAAAATCATTGAAATTCAATGGCACAATGGCACTCAATAAGGGCGATATCCTCTCCTAATCGTGACAAGCCCGTATTTTTCACTTCCAACCAGCCATTTCGATTTCGTTATTTTTTCTATCAACATACTAATGTTTTTACTGACACCGGTTTGTTTCCAAACATTTGATGGTCCATCTATGGGGCAATGAATCAAATGTCTTATTTTCCATTGTTTCAGCTCACATGCTGTTCCATTTTGGAAGACTCAAAGCAAGATTACCTGGAGACAAGGTGTTCTTGATAACATTGAGAACAAAATACACACGCACAGATACACACAATGCACTGTCACTTGGGAGTAGCCACATATCCATGGGTGGGAGGGGCTTGGGGGGCAGAAGGACCAGTGAAATCATAAGCATGACACAAATTGAGACGGAATTCATAGATAACAGAGTTGGAAGGGACCTTGGAGGTCTTCTAGTCCAACCCCCTGCTCAGGTAAGAGACCCTATACCATTTCAAGCAAGTCTCTTCTTAAAAACCTCCACAACTTCTGGTTGCAAGTTGTTCCACTGGTTAATTAACCTTGTTGTTAATTAAAGAGCGGAACTATTATTAATACCCACAGTTATGAAAGTTGGACCTTAAAAAAGCAGGACAGGAAGAAAATTCCATAGTGGGAAAAGTCAGGTTCTACATTTAGGCAGGAAAAAACGAAATGCACAGGTACAGTATAGGTGGTACCTTGCTCAGTAGTAGTAACTGTGAGAGGGATCTTGGAGTCCTAGTGGACAACCATTTAAATAGGAGCCAGCTGTGTGCAGCAGCTGCCAAAAAAGCCAACACAGTTCTAGGCTGCATCAACAGAGGGATAGAATCAAGATCACGTGAAGGGTTAATACCACTTTATAAGGCTTTGGGAAGGCCACACTTGGAATTCGGCATCCAGTTTTGGCCACCACGATGTAGAAAAGATGTGGAGACTCTAGAAAGAGTGCAGAGAAGAGCAACAAAGAGGATTAAGAGATTGGAGACTAAGACATATGAAGAATATTGCAGGATATTTGAAGGGCTTCTCATGTCACAATAGACTTGCTTAACAACAGAAATGTTGGGCTCAATTGTGATCGTAATCCGAGGACTATCTGGATAAGGCCCCAACCACCAACCGAACCCGTGAAATATTAGCCTCGGCGTGTAGAACGTAAATCCTGTTTTAAGAAATGCATTTGTAGGGATTTACTATTGTTTGGGAAAGGCAGATGTAGACGTCAAAGCCAGCTCTTAAATTGACAATATTTTTTTTTTTTTAATCCACTGGGAAATGGGAGGCGGATTTCAGCCTTCGGAGATATATTGCCCTGTTTTTATAATACACCCGGAAGACAGGAAATTTAGCCTCAGGTGAAGTTGACGTACGCTTTGAGTTTCGTAACTTTTGTGGGAAAACAACATCTGGGTTAAAAAAGTGCTGTTCTCCTTGGCGTGCCTCGAGGGATTAATTTTATTGCCATCTCTCTCTCTCTCTCTCTCTAGAAGTCTTTTGCAATTTTGGCTGCTTTGACATGGGAGGATTTCAACTCACAGGATCACCCAGCTGGGATACTTTAAGACAGTGTTTCTCAACCTTGGCAACTTGAAGATGTCTGGACTTCAACTCCCAGAATTCCCCAGCCAGCATTCGCTGGCTGGGGAATTCTAGGAGTTGAAGTCCGGGCATCTTCAAGTTGCCAAGGTTGAGAAACACTGCTTTAAGAGGAATGTACTTCAATTCCCAGAATGCTGCAGCTAGCCTGCTTTAAGACAGGTGGACTTCAAGTCCCAGAATCCCCCAGCCAGCAAGCTTTAAGATGGGTGTTAGGGTTAGATAGGGGTGGAATAAAGGGGCAGAACAAGCCGCTTCCCAGAACTGTTTATTTACACACTGGAAAATAGTGAGTACAAATTGCCTGAAATGTGTTAAAAGACCATCTTTTAAGGGAGTTGTGTGGCACATTCAGCCACTGACAGCTCTCCAATTTCCTGCTGGGAAATTGGACCAATCACGGTGGCTTTAGATGTTCCCCATTATTTACATATGCAAGAGAGAGAGAGTGTGTGAGAAAGAGAGAGAGAGGAAGAGAGAGAGAGAGAGAGGGGGGGAGAGAAAAAGAGACAGACAGACAGAGAGACAGAGGGAGAGAAAAAGAGAGAGAGAAAGAGAGAAAGAAAGACAGAGAGAGAGGGAGAGAGAAAGAGAGAGAGAAAGAGAGAGAAAGAGAGAGGAGAAAAAGAGAGAGACAGATGGGAGAGAGAGAGGAGAGAAAGAGAGAGAGGAGAAAGAGAGGAAGAGAAAGAGACGGGGGAGAGAGAGAAAGAGAGACAGAGAGACAGAGGGAGAGAAAAAAAGAGAGAGAAAGAGACAGACAGACAGAGGGAGAGAAAAAGAGAGAGAGAAAGAGAGAAAGTAAGACAGAGAGACAGAGGGAGAGAAAAAGAGAGAGAAAGAGAAAGACAGAGAGACAGAGGGAGACAGAAAGAGAGAGAAAGAGAGAGAGGGGGGAGAGAAGGAGAGAGAGAGAAAGAGAGAGAGAGGTGAGACAGAAGAAGGGAAAAAAGAGAGAGAAAGAGACAGACAGAGGGACAGAGAAAGAGAGAGAGAAAAAGGAAGAGAAAGAGAGAGAGAAAAAGAGAGAGAAAAAGAGAGAGAGGAGAAAGAGAGGAAGAGAAAGAGAGAGAAAGAGAGACAGGGGGAGGGAAAAAGAGAGAGAGAGATAGGAAGAGAAAGAGAGAGAGAAAGAGAGAGAGAAAAAGAGAGAGAAAGAGAGAGAGAGAGAGGAGAAAGAGAGGAAGAGAAAGAGAAAGAAAGAGAGAGACAGGGGGAGGGAAAAAGAGAGAGAGAAAGAGAGAGAGAGTTTGGAGTGATTCCCCCAACTCTCCGTGTTCACCACCATCCTATCGGTTGAGCCGGGGGTCTTGGGAAGCTTCCGGTCTCAGGTGCATTTCAACCTTCCCCGAGAGACCTTTGCAGGAACCCCAAAATCCTGTAGTAGTGCGCGTGCATGTGCGTGTGTGTGTGTGCGCGCGCGCCTTTCCCACGCACCGCTTGCTGACTCTGAGCGGGGACTCCGCGGGCCTCGCTCCCCTTCTGCTGGTGAGCCTTTCGCACCTGCGTCCGTCCCGCATCCCCGCGTCTGTCTCGCCGAGAGACCCTCCGCTGCGTCCCGCTCGGCTTCACACGACCTTCTGACCAAGGCAGGGATTCCCATCCTTGACAACCTGAAGCGGCGGCGGAGTTCAACTCCCGGAATCCCCGCAGCCCTGGGAGCTGGAAGCCCCCTCCCCTCCCTTAAAGCTGCTTAAGGTTTAAGCCTCTTCTAAGCCAAGCGGCTGCGTTCCCACGACCTGCAGACCCTCCGGCCCAATCCGGGTTCCAGCTGACCCGAAGGACGCGAACTTCTCCAGGGAATCCGTTTCAGCACCAGCACCGCTTTGGCTGCAGCCCACCCCAGGGGCTTCTGGCTTGCAGAGCCCCCCGAACCCGGGGCGAAGCGAGCGAGGGGCGCCCTGCACGTGCCCAGAGGCGCCCCCCTCGCCCCTCGCCCGGGCTGCAACGTCGCTCCGATCGACCCACCCGAGCCCACGACGGCCGCCGCACTCACCTCTGCCCCCCGCGACGCCCTCCGGATGCCACGGCTCGCCCGGCTTGCCCACTCGCCGCTGCCCAAGCCCCGTTTGCGGGCGCCGCCTCGGAGCGCAGGGCGTGGGGCGAGGCTCCGGCAAGCCTTCCTCCCGCCCGGGGGTAAAGGTGCGTGTGCCAGGGACGGTGGGAGCCCGCGGGCGCCAGGGGCAATGGCCGGGTAACGAGCGGCGGGAGCAGGTTGCAGAGCGTGCAGCCGGCTGGCCGTTCCGCGGTTGGTGGCGAGGCTCCGAGGCTCCCGCGCACGCCAACCCTTCAAGGTAGGTCAGGCAGCTTAAAAGACCTGGCTTTTAAAAAAAAAAAAAAAAAGATCTTAAAGTATTTTTTTTCTTTAATATACCTAAGTGCTTAATGAACAGTGTATTGTGTGAACTCACAGTGTATTGTGTGAGTACAAAATATTAATACGGAGGGGGAGGAGGAGGAAGAGGAAGAAGTAGAGAAGAAGAGGAGGAAAAATAGGAAGTAGAAGAGGAGGAGGAAGAAGAAGAAAGGAGAAGAAAGGAGAAGAGGAGGAGGAAAAAGAGGACGAAGGAGAAGAAGAGGAGGAAAAAGAGGAAGTAGAAGAGGAGGAGGAAGAAGAAAGGAGAAGAAAGGAGAAGAGGAGGAGGAAAAAGAGGACAAAGGAGAAGAAGAGGAGGAAAAATAGGAAGTAGAAGAGGAGGAAGAAGAAGAAAGGAGAAGAAAGGAGAAGGAGGAGGAAAAAGAGGACGAAGGAGAAGGAGGAAAAATAGGAAGAGGAAGAGGAGGCAGGAGGAAGAAGAGGAAGAAAGGAGGAGGAGGAAAAGAAGGAGAAGAGGAGGAAGAGGAGGAGGAGAAACTTGGTTGATTCCTAGGATGCTGGCAGCAATCCATATCAACCATCACCACCAGTCAATTATGTTTGTGATACATTTTTAAATGTTCAGTTGACTTGAGTTTCATGTTTAATTAATAAATAAAATATGTAATAATAATGTTTACTTAAATGGTTAGAGTAATCTTTCACCATTTACCTTCTAATTTCTACCTCTTTTAGCTAACCACTGGTAAAACAAATCCCAGGTTAAAAAAAATATTCCGATCCTCCCTTGTCTTTTATTTTTAATGTCAATCTATCCATCTCTGCAGAGTCTGGTATTTTTCCAATTATATTTCCATCCGTGGGAACCTGGCTCTTTTTAAAGTTTGCGGCTCCAAAGTAAAGTTTTCTCGTTGGGGGCTGTGTGTGTGTGTGGATAAGATTCATATCTGATCCCCCTCCTCATTCTACAGGCAGTCCCCGACTTACAACAGTTCATTTAGTGACCATTCTAACGGCCCTGAAATAAAAGGGACTTGTGACCGTTTTCCACCCATACAACCGTTGACACATTCCTCAGGGCCACAGGATAAAAATCCAGACATCGGGCGACAGACTCACATTTACGACGGTCACAGTGTCACACGGTCACGTGACCCCCCCCCTTTTTGCGACCTTCCGGCAATGGGGAAGCCAGATTCACTTAACAACCGTGTCACTAATTTAACCACTGCAGGGATTCACTTAATAACGGTGGCGAGAGAGAGGTTGTGAAAATGTCCCAAACCTCACCGAACGTACGTCTCACTTAGCAACATAAATTTGGGGCTTGAGTTGTAAGTCGAGGAGTACCTGCACTCCCCCCCTCCCCATCTTATAACTAAGTTGTAATTGTGTTTTGTGTTTTTGTAGTATTTTATCGATATCATTTTTATCTCTTGATATTGCAAGCAGCTTGTGTAAGTTTAATAAATAAAATTGGTCAGCAGGGGGCGCTTTCAAGGCTGAAAGGGGGCTTAAAGCCAGGAATTGCAAGCCCCCCCCCCCCCCCAAGGTTGGATGGGCACATTCACACACCCCAACTCACATCTGCAGCTCTTGGGAGCCCCCCCCCCCAAGACTTGGAGATCTCTTGGAAGCAGCCTTTCCAAAGACGGAGCATTGGATTGCAAAGTCCATCCTCCCCAGCCCACACTGCAGGAGGGGAGCTGAAGACCAGCCAACCCCTTGGCACGGTGGCTGACGATGAAGACAGACAAGAGTTTGGTCCACGGCCCTAGTAGGACTACCATTCCAACGATGCTGATCCTCGGCAACCCTGGGTGGGGAGCATGGCCGTTGTAGTCCACCCTCGCTGGGAATGCGGGCAGAAACAAACATTAAGGCAGCAAGGGGATCATGCATTTTTAAGACCCCCCCCCTCTCTATTCCTCGGCCTGGGAACTCAATAAAGGCTGGACTACAGCTCCCATCAGCCCCAGCTGACTGCCCTCCTGACTTTTTTTGACCCCCACACTGCAGCACATTAACGGAGAGGATCAATAAATGTACTTAAAATAAATAAATACTTCTCTTGAATGTATAAATCTTTAGTGAAACACATTTTATGTTGAATGGATGTTTAATAAAAAAATGTTTTTATGTTGAATTAATTTAAGGTGTTGCAATAAATAAATGTTTGTGTTAAATGGATAAGTATAAATAAATGTTTATGTTAAACGGATAAGTATCAATAAACGTTTATGTTAAACGGATAAGTATAAATAAATGTTTATATTAAATGGATAACTATAAATAAATGTTTATGTTAAATGGATAACTATAAATGAATGTTTATATTAAATGGATAACTATAAATAAATGTTTATGTTAAATGGATAACTATAAATGAATGTTTATATTAAATGGATAACTATAAATAAATGTTTATGTTAAACGGATAACTATAAATAAATGTTTATGTTAAACGGATAACTATAAATGAATGTTTATGTTAAATGGATAAGTATAAAAATGTTTATGTTAAATGGATAAGTATAAATGTTTATGTCAAATGGATAACTATAAATGAATGTTTATATTAAATGGATAACTATAAATAAATGTTTATGTTAAATGGATAAGTATAAATAAATGTTTATGTTAAATGGATAACTATAAATAAATGTTTATGTTAAATGGATAAGTATAAAAATGTTTATGTTAAATGGATAAGTATAAATGTTTATATTAAATGGATAACTATAAATAAATGTTTATGTTAAATGGATAACTATAAATGAATGTTTATATTAAATGGATAACTATAAATGAATGTTTATATTAAATGGATAACTATAAATAAATGTTTATGTTAAACGGATAACTATAAATGAATGTTTATGTTAAATGGATAACTATAAATGAATGTTTATGTTAAATGGATAACTATAAATGAATGTTTATATTAAATGGATAACTATAAATAAATGTTTATGTTAAATGGATAAGTATAAAAATGTTTATGTTAAATGGATAAGTATAAATGTTTATGTCAAATGGATAACTATAAATGAATGTTTATATTAAATGGATAACTATAAATAAATGTTTATGTTAAATGGATAAGTATAAATAAATGTTTATGTTAAATGGATAACTATAAATAAATGTTTATGTTAAATGGATAAGTATAAAAATGTTTATGTTAAATGGATAAGTATAAATGTTTATATTAAATGGATAACTATAAATAAATGTTTATGTTAAATGGATAACTATAAATGAATGTTTATATTAAATGGATAACTATAAATAAATGTTTATGTTAAATGGATAACTATAAATAAATGTTTATGTTAAATGGATAACTATAAATAAATGTTTATGTTAAACGGATAACTATAAATGAATGTTTATGTTAAATGGATAACTATAAATGAATGTTTATGTTAAATGGATAACTATAAATGAATGTTTATATTAAATGGATAACTATAAATAAATGTTTATGTTAAATGGATAACTATAAATGAATGTTTATGTTAAATGGATAAGTATAAAAATGTTTATGTTAAATGGATAAGTATAAATGTTTATATTAAATGGATAAGTATAAATAAATGTTTATGTTAAATGGATAACTATAAATGAATGTTTATGTTAAATGGATAACTATAAATAAATGTTTATGTTAAATGGATAAGTATAAATAAATGTTTATGTTAAATGGATAACTATAAATGAATGTTTATGTTAAATGGATAACTATAAATAAATGTTTATGTTAAATGGATAACTATAAATAAATGTTTATGTTAAATGGATAACTATTTGATAAAGAAATCATTGCGTTATACCTGCCATGTTTAGGATTTTCCGTTGCGGGTTTTAAACATGGTTTTCAGCTACTTGGGGCTGTTCCTTGAGTTGGGGAGCTGTATAAATTTGTTTTCATAAAATAATTTGCGTTTCATACGTTTTTCTCTCCTTTGAACGCTGCTGAATTAAACCATAATTAATCTACCATTCTGAGTAATGCCGCTTGCTTCCCCATAGCTAACAGATCCAGGTTTAGAACTGGCCAACATTGATACTTAGTTGAGGCATAGCAGAAAAGAATTGGGGCAAAAATTTGATTTTAAGTCCAAATGTGGGTCTTGGAATTCCAAAAAAATGGGTTTTAATGAGTTCAGTCATAAAAAAAAATCTCACAACAGCAGGAGAAATGCAACTTTTTGGTTAACAAGGCACTGATTAAATGTGTTTTATTTGCATATCTATTTGGCAGCAAAACTATTTCTCCCCCACAACTGGTGGAAAGAAGCAAAATAGCTATCCCAGGTAGCCCTCGACTTACAAGAGTTCATTTAGTGACCGTCCAAAGCTACAACGGCAATGAAAGTGGATTTATGACCATTTCTCACATTTACCACCGTTGCAACATCCCTATGGCCAAGTGCTCAAAATTTGGACGCTTGGCAACTAACTCGTATTTACGACGGTCGCAATGTGTCCCAGGGGTGTGATCCCCTTCTGCGACCTTCACACAAGCAAAGGCAATGGAGAGCCGGATTCACTTAACGACTGCAGCAATTTGTTTAACAACGGTGGCCAAAAGGTTGCAAAATGAGGCAAAACCCCACTTAACCGTCTTGTTTAGTAGTGGACATTTGGGGACTCAACTGTGGTCGTAGGTCGAGGACTACTGGCCTCCAGATTTCCTTCCACCTCCGATCCTTTTGCTAAGCAGCCACATCCCTGCATCCGTCGTTGAGTGAGGACCGCGTGTGCTTCACCCGTAGACCTCAACTTACAAACCACAATTGAGCCCAAAATCTCTTTCGCTAACTGAGACAGTTACATTCTGTCCCATTTTACAACCATGCTTGCCACTGCCATTAAGTGAATTCAGGCAGTTGTTAAGTTAGTGACATGGTTGTTAAGTGAATCCGGCTTCCTCCATTACCTCTGCTTGTGGGAAGGTCGCAAAAGGGGGATCCCATGACCCCGGGACACCGCGACCGTCATAAGTATGAACCAAGCATTCTGAATTTTGATGACATCATTGTGGGCGTGCTGCAAAGGTCGTAAGTGTGAAAAATGTTCGTAAGTCATTTTTTTCACTGCCATCGTAATTTTGGTCACTAAGTGAAAGTTTGTAAATTGAGGACCAAGGGGCAGCCTCTCCCCCTCAATGGAAATTAGATAAACTGAATGGATGGATAGATAAATGATAGATAGATGATAGATGATAGATGATAGATAGATAGATAGATAGATAGATGATAAGAGATAGATATAGAGAGATAGATATAGATCGAGAGAGATAAAGATGGATAGAAAGAAAGATAGAGAGATAGATAGATAGATAGATAGATAGATATGAGAGATAGATAGATGATAAGAGATAGAGAGATAGATATAGATCAAGAGAGATAAAGATGGATAGAAAGATAGATAGATAGATAGATAGATAGATAGATAGATAGATAGATAGATAGATAAGAGATAGATATAGAAAGATAGATATAGATCGAGAGATAAAGATGGATAGAAAGAAAGATAGATAGATGGTAGATAGATAGATAGATAGATAGATAGATAGATAGATAGATAGATAGATAGATAGATAGATAGATATGAGAGATAGATGATAAGAGATAGAGAGATAGATATAGATCAAGAGAGATAAAGATGGATAGATAGAAAGATAGATAGATAGATAGATAGATGGATAGATAGATAGGAGATAGATATAGAGAGAGATATAGATCGAGAGAGAGAGATAAAGATAGATAGATAGATAGATCAGAGAGAGAAAAATATAAAGATGAAAGAGATAGAATAACTATTGTCAATTTAAATGTACACTAATCAACATATATTAAAATGAAATGATAATGGATGGACAGGCGGATGGATGGAGGGATAAGATAGATTGATAAAGGTGGGGAAGCCAGATTCGCTTAACGACCATGTTACTAACTTAGCGTCTTGTGATAATTCAGTTAACAAAGGTGGCGAAAAAAGTCATAAAATAGGGCAAAACTCACTTAACTAATGTCTCACTTAGCAACAGAAATTTCGGGCTCCATTGTGGTCGTGAGTTGAGGACTACCTGTGTCAGAGGTCCAGGTCCTTGCATTGCGTTGATACGCTCCGTCCACCCAGGAATAAAACCTGCCAGCCGGAAAAACTCCCATCCTTTTAATATTTCCCGAAGAGACAATCCAGGATTTTGCAACCCAATCGGCCTCTTCAGTCCATCATTCCTCCAAAGCGGCTGCCTCCTCCTCGCTTAAACGACAGTTAAAGACTTCTTGGAACACTTCCAGGAAGGGCTGCGTGGCTTCTTCAACCGAGACGGGTCTCTGGAGCTCCTGGCTAAGGGAGGTCACCCCCAGCCCCTCCAGGCCACACGGGACGATGTGGTCGAACCAGGACAGGTCGGTGCAACAGTTCAGGGCCAATCCGTGCGTGGTGATGTGTCTCCCGCAATGGACACCTGGGTGGGGGGAGAGCAGGAGGACAACATCAATGCGATACGGCAGAATGCAAGAATGGTAATGAATGAATGGGGGATACAATACGGTGCAATACAATAATAATGAATGAATAAATGAATGGTTACAATATTGTACAATGGTTCCACCACAAAACCGCAGAGGACAAAATCGCGGTCGACGAAAGCGCGCATTTGACGTCATCACAGCGCGACGAAAACAACGCGCTGTGATCGAAAAATGTAAAAATAAAGCGAAAACCTTACCCTAACCCCCCCAAACCTAACCCTAAACCTAACCCTAACCCTTAACCTAACCCTTACCTTTATGTGAATCGGCTTGCTTTAATTTTATTTTTATTTCAATTTTTAATTTTTTTCGTCGCGCTGTGATGACGTCAAATGCGCGCTTTCGTCGATCGTGCTTTTGTGGACCGCGGTTTTGACGGGTCACGTTGTACAATATCAATACATTCTTCAATGTAATACAACAACAATAACAATAATAATAATTAATTGCAATGTCCCGCTCCTATCACTGATTCTGGAGCCCCAGGCTAGGCAAGATCCATGGGTTCCTTAGTCCACTCTCCATTTGAAGCCTGCCATCTGAGCTGGCTGGGCAGTATGGGCCTGGCAATCCCTCTTCTATCGCAGCACTGGGGAGCCCCAAGACGGGGCCCAGGAACCCAGGTTGGCTGAGGATCATGGGCGGGGTAGTCTCCTCCCCATTAAGAGCCCTGACAAGCTGGGTACCATGAGCCTGGCGGTCCCTCTCCTCTGCATGGACTGGGGACCCCCAAGAGTGGGCCCAGGAATACATGGGTATGTTAATCCCCTCTGCGGCCCTGGCCGGCCGGGCACCATGGGCCTGGCAGTCCCCCCTCCTATTGCTGATTCAGGAGGCCCAGGGTAGGCAAAATGCATGGGTATTGTAGTCCACTCTCCATTTACAGCCCGCAGCCTGAGCTGGCCGGGCACCATGGGCCTGGCAGTCCCCACCACCTATCACTTTATTCTGCAAACCCAGGGTGGGCAAGATGCATGGGTCCGGTAGTCCGGGCACCATGGGCCTGGCAGTCCCCCCACCTATCACTTTATTCTGCAGCCCCAGGGTGAGCAAGACGTACTGCGGCCCTGGCCGGCCGGGCACCATGGGCCTGGCAGTCCCCCCTCCTATTGCTGATTCAGGAGGCTCAGGATAGGCAAAATGCATGGGTATGTTAGTCCACTCTCCATTTACGCTGGCCGGGCACCATGGGCCTGGCAGTCCCCCCCACCCCATCCTCGATCGGGAGGCCCCAGGGCGGGGCAAGGCGCATGGGTGCGGTGGTCCCCCTGCGGGCCTCTCACCGATGGCGCAGAGCTTGCGGTCCCCGAGCCAGACGCCGGTGCGGGGCGGCGGGAGGGCGCGGGCGCGCGGGAGGCCGAGGCGGCGGCAGACGTCCCGGGCCAGGCGCTCCAGGGCGGCCACGTAGGCGCGGAGGGCGAGGCGGCGGCGGCGGAGGTCCAGCACCGGATAGGCCACCAGCTGGCCCGGGCCGTGGAAGGTCAGACGCCCGCCGCGGCCCACGTGCGCCACCTCCGCCCCCAGCGCCCGCAGCCGCCCCGCCAGCTCGCCCGCCTCCAGCCCCGGCTCCCCGCGCAGCCCCGCCGTGTAGACCGGGCCCCGCGGCTCCCACAGCACCAGCCGCTCCGGCTCCTCCGCCGAGCCCCGCTGCAGCGCCGCCGCCGCCGCCGCCTGCGCCCCCAGCGACGCCCCCAGCGAGGCCCGGCCCAGCCGCACCAGCCGCACCGGCCACCCGGGCGCCCCCATGGCTGCTGGCCGCAGGGCGCCCGCGGGCCACACGCCCCGCCCCCTGGACACGCCCCGGACACGCCCTCCCCTCCCACGCACGTGTCTGCGGTCACGGAGAGGGAGGCCGTTCCTTACTTTCGCTTTCCTGTTCTCTTCTCCCTCTGCCTTCCCGTTCTTTCTCCTTCACTTTATCTCCTTCCTTCCTCTCTCCCTCTCTGCTTCCCTTCTTTCCACTTCCGTTTCACTTTCTTCCCCTCCCCCTCCTTCCTTTCCTTCTTTCCACTTTCATCTTCCCTTTCCTTCCTTTCCTCCCTCCCTCCTTCTTCCTCCCTCCCTCCTTTCCTTCTCCTTTCTCATTCCTTTCTCTCTTCCTTCCCATTTTTCTCCTTTCTTTTCTCCTTCTTTCCTTCCATCCATCTCCCTCCCTCTCTGCTTCCCTTCTTTCCACTTCCATTTCACTTTCTTCCCCTCCCCCTCCTTCCTTTCCTTCTTTCCATTTTCATCTTCCCTTTCCTTCCCTTTCCCTTTTCCACTTTCACTTCACTTTCCTTCCTTTCCTCCCTTCCTCCTTTCCATTCTCATTTTCTCCTTTCTTTTCTCCTTCTTTCCTTCCACCCATCTCCCTCCCTCTCTGCTTCCCTTTTTTCCACTTCCATTTCACTTTCTTCCCCTTTCCCTCCTTTCCTCCTTCCCTTCCTTCTTTCCACTTTCATCTTCCCTTTCCCTCCCTCCCTCCTTCCCTTTTCCACTTTCACTTCACTTTCTTTCCTTTCCTCCTTTCCATCCTCATTCCCTTCTCTCTCTATTCTCTCTTCCTTCCCATTTTTCTCCTTTCTTTTATCTCCTTTCCTTCCATCCATCTCCCTCCCTCTCTGCTTCCCTTCTTTCCACTTTCATTTCACTTTCTTTCCCTCCTTTCCTCCTTCCTTTCCTTCTTTCCACTTTTATCTTCCCTTTCCCTTTTCCACTTTCACTTCCCTTTCCTTCCTTTCCTCCCTCCCTCCTTTCCAGTCTCATTCCCTTCTCTCTCTATTCTCTCTTCCTTCCCATTTTTCTCCTTTTATCTCCTTCTTTCCTTCCATCCATCCCCCTCCCTCTCTGCTTCCCTTCTTTCCACTTCCATTTCACTTTCTTCCCCTTTCCCTCCTTCCTTTCCTTCTTTCCACTTTCATCTTCCCTTTCCCTTTTCCACTTTCACTTCACTTTCTTTCCTTTCCTCCTTTCCATTCTCATTCCCTTCTCTCTCTATTCTCTCTTCCTTCCCATTTTTTCTCCTTTCTATTATCTCCTTCTTTCCTTCCACCCATCTCCCTCCCTCTCTGCTTCCCTTCTTTCCGCTTCCCTTTAATTTCCCTTTCTCTCTCCCTCTTCCTTCCTTCTTTCTTTCCTTCCTCCCTTTCCCTCCCTCCCTCCCTCTGCAAAATGCAGCCCAGGTGATCACAATTTTTTCCCTTCTCTTTAAAGAGTCAAGTGATCTTCCCTGATTGTGTGTGAACAATCTCCGGTCAACCCTGTAGAAACAATGCAATGACCTACTTGTGTTTTACAACAATGCGATAAAACAATATAATAGCAATAGCAATATAGCAATAGCAGTAGACTTATATACCGCTTCATAGGCCTTTCAGGCCTCTCTAAGCGGTTTACAGAGAGTCAGCATATTGCCCCCAACAATCTGGGTCCTCATTTTACCCACCTCGGAAGGATGGAAGGCTGAGTCAACCCTGAGCCGGTGAGATTTGAACCGCTGACCTGCTGATCTAGCAGTAGCCTGCAGTGCTGCTTTTAACCACTGCGCCACCTTGGCTCTTATATAAAGGAGGGGAAGAATAAAAGACTTTTTTGCACGAAGGGCAAACCTCTGAGCTGCCTACTCTGGGACCAGAGTCCAAAAGAGGTTGTCCTCAGAGGCTGAGGAGCAGCAAATGTGTTGACTTTCTCACTTGTTAAAACCTTGGAGAAAGGATCATAACAGTGGAGCTTGCAAAGCGAAGAGTGGGGAAGAGTGAGCCAGCTCTTATTTTTCCTTAAACCAGCTTCTCCCCTTGGAGGGCTACCCAGATACATTTACAACTCCCAGAATTCAAGGAAGTGCAACGTCAATGAAATAAAGTAAACAAACTGGTGGATTCTGGGAGTTGAAGTCCACGCCTCTCCAAGTCACCAAGCCTGAGAAACGTGTGATGCATGACGATTTTGATTTGGAGGCCTCGGGGGTCTCTTCCTGGGTGCATCACTTTCTTATTTTGTATGTCTGCTGAGATCTTAAGCAGCGGAGGCAACTTCCTTGTATGTCCACTCACAGTTGGGCAAGAAAGAATTATGTTCTATTATGTTCTATTCTTTCCTTTTTCTCTTCTCCTCTCTTCTCTATTCTATTCCATCCCATTCCATATTACTCTATTCTGTTCTGTTCTTTCCATTTTCTCTTCTGCATCCTTCCTTTTTCTCTTCTCTCCTCTTCCCTTCTCTTCCCTTCTCTATTCTATTCCATCCCATCCCATTGTGGGAAGTTATCACCCAGCCCTCTCCCAGAAAAATGAAATATCCTAGGAAATATTGAAAAGGCAGAATATTTCTCTGGATGTGAAAAGAAACATGTTTCAAAAGAGAGAATAGTTGCCTATAGCTTTCTGCCCATCCCCAGCTTATGGGCCATTAAGATGGCCAGGCTAGCCCACTTTACATAATAAAGACTTCTCCTCACTGCAGCTGTAGGGGGAAGGGATATTACTCAACTGACCACAAGGCAACTGAGAACTCATCACAGCCTAGAGAGTAGCCCCCTGCATGGCACCATGGGAGTCTGACAACCAATCAGAAGACATTTCTTACACAGGAACAGGAAACAGAGAGGTGGGACTAAACAGGGTATTAAAAAGCCTAGCAAGCCCCTCCTTCAGCCCTTCTCTTCTTCTCCACCAACATTGAAGCATGTGATCCCCTTTTCTGGTCAGGGCTCAAGCCATGTGGTCCTGTCCAACAATAAACCATCTTTCCAAGCAGCCTCCATGTCTCCAGTGTCTTCTTCCCTACTTGGAGCTGAACCCAGAAGGACATTTCTTTCAACACCATATTATTCTATTCTATTCTCTTCTGTTCTTTCCATTTTCTCTTCTGCATCCTTCTTTCTTCTCCTCTCCTCTCCCCTTCCCAGCCCAGTCCAGCCCATATTATTCTATTCTGCTTTCCATTTTATCTTCCCCATCATTCTTTCTTCTCTTCTTCCTCTTCTCTTCTGTTCTTTTCTCTTCTCTGCCCTATCCTATCCCATCCCATCCCTGGCTTCAGTCCCAACTGCACTATCAATTCTGATTGTGCACCTGCGTAATACCTTGGCCTGATTCCACCAGGATACGTCCATTCAGCATCCCCGTCTTTCCAGAGGATGCCAATTTATTTTGGGAGAAGGAAAAACATATTTTTCTTTCTTCCTTGGCCTGCCACGGCATAGATCTAGGAAGTCACAGTAACTTAATAAATCCATTTCCTTTTGGAAACACGACAAGGAAGCAGGCTGTGTCTCAGTCGTGCTTCGTTTGTAGCTGGTATCCGGTCTTTATATCTTAAAGACGGGAGCTTCGCACATAATTCCCAGCCATCTGAAGGCATTCCCGTGCGCATTGGCCACGGCGGAGTTGTGAAAAGGGTGCACAGGCAATCCTCGGTTTACGACCACAAATGTTTCAGCCTATAATTTTCCTTGCTAAGCAATGCAGTTGTTAAGTGAGTTTTGCCCCTTTTTAATGACTTTCCTTGCCCACAGTTGTTCAGTCTGGCATGACGCATTTAAAAACCAGTTGGCAACAGAACCACGGAGCAAAAACTAACCATCCTGATTTTGGACATAAGTTGGAACTATCTGGAGTCGACCAACTTTGATGGCATTGCTGCTCTTTCAAGTTAGTCTCGTCTGCTGGGAAGTGCCTGGAAAAATCCTGGCATTTATTTGGAGCAGCATTTTAACAGAGGAAATAGAATCACGGAGTTAGGAGGTCCCTTGGAGGTCTTCTAGTCCAGCCCCTTGCTGAAGCAGGAGACCCTGTACCATTTCAGACAAATGCTTGTCCAATCTCTTCTTGAAAGCCACCAGTGATGGAGCATTTACAACTTCCGGTGGCAAGCAGTTCCACTGGTTAAGTGTCCTCACTATCAGGAAATTCCTCCTTAATTCCAGGTTGGCTTTTCTCCTTGATTAGTTTCCATCCATTGGTTCTTGTCCTGCCTTCAGGGGATAAATGAAATTTCATTGCATGCAGCTCTCAAAGGGTCACCTCCTCCTCCAATATACACTAAACTTGACCAAATAAATTAACTAATAAATACAAAATTATGCCTCTACCCACAACCAAGTCTAGTTCAGATGCCTCCGTGTACATTGTAGACATCGCTGTGTAAATAAATTTATTTATTTATGCTGGAAATAAACGCCTTGGGAAGCTAGGATATAAATCTGAGCCATAAAGAAATAGGTCTATTTGAAGCACGTCACCACCCAGCAATTAAATCAATGCAAAATCTCAATGTTCTTCTCCCGTGCACCTGATCCCTGTTTTATGAGGCTGGCCTGTTCCACAGAACGTCCTGCCAGTGGGGGGGAAAAAGCAGCAACAGGAAGTCAAGGTAGAGAAGGAAAATAGTTGCGGGAATTGGGGATGTCTAGTCCAGTGAAAAGAAGGACCAGGGATGATGACTTGATAGCTGCCTTCTAATATTTGAGGGGCTGCTGCCCCAAAGAAGAGGGAGGGGGGTTGTCAACATTTTATCCAAAGCCCCTGAAGGCAGGACAAGAACCAATGGATGGAAACTAATCAAGGAGAAAAGCCAAGCTGGAATTAAGGAGAATTCTGTTCTGTTCTATTCTATTCCTATTCCTATTCTATACTGTACATTCCATATTCTATTCTATTCTACTCTATTCTATTCTATTCCATTCCATTCTTCATTCCATTATCCTATCCTATCCTATCCTATCCTATCCTATCCTATCCTATCCTATCCTATCCTATCCTACTCTACTCTATTCCAATCCGTTCTGTTCCACTCCACTTCATTCCATTCTATTTCATTCCATTATCCTATCCTATCCTATCCTATCCTATCCTATCCTACTCTACTTTACTCTATTCTATTCCAATCCGTTCTGTTCCACTCCACTCCATTCTTCTATTCTATTCTATTCCATTCTTCATTCCATTATCCTATCCTATCCTACTCTACTCTATTCTATTCCAATCCGTTCTGTTCCACTCCACTTCATTCCATTCTATTCTATTTCATTCCATTCTTCATTCCATTATCCTATCCTATCCTACTCTACTTTATTCTATTCCAATCCGTTCTGTTCCACTCCACTCCACTCCATTCTTCTATTCTATTCTATTCTATTATTCTATTCTATTCTATTCCATTCTTCATTCCATTATCCTATCCTATCCTATCCTACTTTACTCTATTCTACTCCAATCTGTTCCATTCTGTTCCACTCCACTCCATTCCATTCCATTCTATTCTATATATTCATTTATTCTGTCATGTTCATGTAGTGTCTATTGGAGGTGGTGACCCTTTGAGAGCTGCATGCAACGAAATTTCATTTTAATGTATGCCGATTAGCATACCTACGAAGTGACCATAAAGTTATTCTATTTCTATTCTATTCCTGATTCATATTCTTCACAAGTATTTGTGCTCCAGGTTGCATCACTTTCCTCCAGCTGCTGACTGGGGGAATTCCAGAGGTTGGGGTTTTGTTTTTTGTTTTTTTTAATTGCATCCTGGCTCACAAGGAGTGAATTCTGACGCAAATCAGCCTTTCCTGCTTTTTCTCTTTTAATGTCTCTCCAGCTAATAATAATTGGGGGTCAGAAGGAAGCAAGAGAAGTCCATCCGAGCTGGTTTTGTAAATAAGGACACTCTGAATGTAACAGAATAACAGAGTTGGAGGGGACCTTGGAGGCCTTCTAGTCCAACCCCCTGCTCAAGCAGGAGACCCTATACAAGTAGTCCTTGACTTATGACCACAACCCAGCCCAAAATTTCGGTTGATAAGCAAGATATTTGGTCGGCGAGTTTTGCCCCATTTTTCGACCTTCCTTGCCACAGTTGTTAAGTGAATCACTGCAGTTGTTAAGTTAGTCACACGGTTGTTAAGTGAATCCCCTTGACTTCGGCTGTCAGACGGCAGGAAAAAGGGGACCACGTGATCTGTCAGACGGCAGGAAAAAGGGGACCACGTGATCCCACGACACTGCAACCGTCATAAATATGAGTCAGTTGCCAAGAGTCTGAATTTTGATCACGCAACCACGGGGATGCCACAAAGGTTGTAACTGTGAAAAAACGTGTAGAACAGAAAAACAAGTCCCTTTTCCCCCTGTCCAGTTGTAACTTTGAATCAGGGGTGAAATCCAGCAGGTTCTGGAGAAGCGGTAGAGGAAATTTTGAGTAGTTTGGAGAACCGGCAAATGCCACCTCTGGCTGGGCTGGCCCCAGAGTGGGGAGGGAAGGGGGATTTTGCAGTATCCTTCCCGTGCCACACCCACCAAACCACGCCACGCCCACCAGGCCACGCCCACAGAACCGGTAGCAAAAAATTTGAATTTCACCACTGCTTTGAATAATCAACTGTTGTAAGTCGAGGACTGCCTGTCATAATTTTGTCTGGCTGGAGAGCTTTCCCCAGGAGAGGAATATAAACACACCTGGCTACAGCACGGAAACCGCTTTGGTCGCACTGACCAATGATCTCTGGAGAGCCAGGGCTGGGGGGTGAAAACCTATGCCCCTCAGACAGGGCCCACAACTTGGGGGTCCTCCTGGATCCACAGCTGACTTTAGAACACCATTTGTCAGCTGTGACCAGGGGGGCATTTGCCCAGGTTCGCCTGGTGCACCAGTTGCGTCCCTACCTGGACCGAGAGGTACTTGCAACAGTCACTCACGCCCTCGTGACCTCAAGACTGGACTACTGCAATGCGCTCTACATGGGGCTGCCCTTGAAGAGTATTCGGAGACTTCAACTCGTCCAGAACGCAGCCGCGCGAGCGATTGTGGGTGCACCTCGGTACACCCACGTTACACCTATCCTCCGCGAGCTGCACTGGTTACCGATCAGTCTCCGGATACGCTTCAAGGTGCTAGTCGTAACTTATAAAGCCCTTCATGGTATTGGACCTGGGTACTTGAGAGACCACCTGCTGCCAATTACCTCCCACAGACCCATTAGATCTCACAGGGTTGGCCTCCTCCGGGTGCCATCTACCAGCCAATGCCACCTGGCTATTACCCGGGGGAGGGCCTTCTCTGTGGCAGCTCCGGCCCTCTGGAATGAACTCCCCGCAGGGATTTGGACCCTCACCTCTCTCCAGGCCTTCCGAAAAGGGGTCAAAACCTGGCTATGTCGGCAGGCCTGGGGTCGATGAGTTCCCCTCCCCTCTCGACATGTATGGTTGTGCGACTGTTGTCTACTTTTATTATTTGTATTTTGTCTTTTATGTTCCCCTTTTTTTTCCCCCTTGAATTGTTCGCCGCCCTGAGTCCTCCCGGAGAAGGGCGGCATACAAACAATAAAATACCAAATACCAAATACCTCTCAAAATAGCCGTTTCTGGGACGGAAGGCAATTTCCGCCCCCAGGAGGCATCTTCCAGCTGTGCCAGCAGAAAAAAAAAAACCACGTCACAGCCACAACTGCACGCAAGGGAGGTCCAAACAACGTAGGACAAGCAGGAAATTGACCCCAAAATTTGCAAAAACAGGAAACATCCGGAGGAAACGCAGAAATGCACAGGGGGCTGCAGAGAAGGAAGGAGAAAAGATTCAGCTTTTCCCGGATTTTTGCACCGGTGTGTGTGTGTTTGTGTGTTGTGAAGCCCTTTGGAATGCATGGAAACAAAGAAAGAAGATGGGAGATGGAGGATGGGCTGCAGATGGAAGGGAGGAATCAATTTAAAAAAAATAATGCAATTTTGCAAAACAAAGCAGAGAAAAAAACCCCATTTTTCTATAATAAATAAAATTATAGGGGGACCCTGGAGGTCATCCATCTGGCCCCTGCAGGCAATCCTCGACTTACGACCCCAGCGGAGCCCAAAACAAAGGTCTCGCTCATCAAATGACATTTTGGGGCTCCATTGGGGTCGTAAGTCGAGGACGCTGCCTTCTCAGCGCCTCCAAATCCCATCATCCTCTGCGCCGGGGTGACGACGTTAGCGCTCAAGCACCTTTTCCCCGCCCACCGACCGCAAGATGTAGAGGAGAGGTGGCGGGGGTGGTGGAAGGAAAGGTGGCTCGGAGCCAGGGCGCATGCGCTCTAACTGCGGGCGTTTGTTGCGGTCTACTGTCCGCTCGCGGCCGCCGTCGCTTCGCCGGGACTGGCTACGCTCGGCCGCCGTAGCGAGCGCGCGCCAAAGGAGGAATCGCGGCCTGACGTTGCCATGGCGGCGGTGGACGGTCGCGGAGGGGAAGGGGCGCTGTGGGGCTCTCGGGGCCCCGGTCGCCCCGCCATGGAGGACGAGCTTTACCTGGAGAACATCGACGAGTTCGTCACGGACCAGAACCGAGTCGTGAGTGGAGTGGGTGGGTGGGAAATCTGTGTGGGGTGGGGGTCCCACGGTCACTAAAAAGCTTCATTATTATTATTATTAACAAATAAATAAAATAAATAAATAAAGTTTAATTGTTGAAATGCGTTTAGTTGCTTTCCTGCGGCCCTTTGAGGCCCCCAACTCGAATCCTGCCTCCTTCCCACAACGTGCTCTACTCCAACTCCCATCATCCGCAGCGGGGATTGATAGGGATTGTGGTAGGCCGGGGGCCTCTTGAGGGGAGGGACGTGGGCGGCAAGCAAGAAGGGGCGACTCCCGAGACCCCGCGGGAGCCTTGTTGCTGCTGCTGCTCTGCAAGGGACTCCAAAGCATCCCATAATACCCTTGGCCTTCGGTCCTTCGTCTCCCCCTCCGAGGGTCAAAAGGGGAAGGGGGGGCTCCTCTTTGGGATTTTAGGGAGGGCAGGTCTGGTTGTGCATCTCTTCATCTGGGGATGGGGCTTATGTTCTCCCCCCTCCCCAAATCCACAGCAGCCCTGAACTCTGGATTCCCCTCTGGCATTAAGGAAAATAATGATAAGTGATCATAATAGCAATAGCAGTTCGACTTATATACCGCTTCATAGGGCTTTCAGCCCTCTCTAAGCGGTTTACAGAGTCAGCATATCGCCCCCCACAGTCTGGGTCCTCATTTCACCCACCTCGGAAGGATGGAAGGCTGAGTCAACCTTGAGCCGGTGAGATTAGAACCGCTGAACTGCAGATAGCAGTCAGCTGAAGTGGCCTGCAGTACTGCACCCTAACCACTGCGCCACCTCGGGGTGTGTGTGTGTGTAGTAAATGACAAAAAGAATGGGATGACTTCTCCAGAAAAGAAATATATAAACTATGCAATTGTACGTGTGTGTATAAACAAATACTATATGCATAGCATAGCTTTTGCTTTTGCTTTGTAATAGTGATGGTTTGGTAAGGGTAAGGGTATGGTACAGTGTGGTATGGTCTTTATTGTCATTGTACAAAAGAAATATAATGAAATTGGCTTTAGCCTCACTGGTGCAATCCTGGACACTAAATACAAACGACATAAATAGAATCCTACTCTACTCCACTCCACTCCACTCGATTCCATTCTATTCTATCCTATCCTATCCTATCCTATCCTATCCTATCCATCCACTATTCTATTCTATTCTATTCTATTCTATTCTATTCCTATCCTACTCTACTCTACTCTACTCTACTCTACTCTACTCTACTCTACTCTACTCCACTCCACTCCACTCCACTCCACTCCACTCCACTCCACTCCACTCCACTCCACTCCACTTTATTCTATTTTATTCTATATATTCATTTATTCTGTCATGTTCATGTAGTGTCTATTGGACGTGGTGACCCTTTGAGAGCTGCATGCAACAAAATTTCATTTTAATGTATGCCGATTAGCGTACCTACGAAGTGACCATAAAGTTATTCTGTGGTATGGTCTTTATTGTCATTGTACAAAAGAAATATCATGAAATTGGCTTTAGCCTCACTGGCGCAATCCAGGACACCAAATACAAACGACATGAATAGAATCCTATCCTATCCTACTCCAATCCGTTCCATTCCATTCCACTTCACTCCATTCCATTTTATTCTATTTTATTCTATATATTCATTTATTCTGTCATGTTCATGTAATGTCTATTGGAGGTGGTGACCCTTTGAGAGCTGCATGCAACGAAATTTCACTTTAATGTATGCCGATTAGCATACCTACGAAGTGACCATAAAGTTATTCTATGGTATGGTCTTTATTGTCATTGTACAAAAGAAATATAATGAAATTGGCTTTAGCCAACACTAGCCTCAATCCAGGACAACAAATACAAACAACATAAATAGAATTCCAAAGCAGGTAATCAGGGGAAAAAGGGGGGGAAAAACTAGCCATACGTTTCAACATGTGCGTGGAGTGATTGTGGTTGTGTTTAAGAGTCTGACAGCCCAAGGATTGAAACTACTCCTGTTTATATAGTAATTGTATTTATGCCTGCATAATTGCAGGCAAATCTCAAATGGCTTTCTCCAGCCATGGTTCAGGCTTCCCCCAAAAGTCAGCTGTGAGGTATAATGAACCATATTCTGAAGAATAACACATACAGCGACAGTCACCTGTAGCGGTGTCAGTCCTGTCTTCAAGCTGAGAGGTCAGGACTCCAGGACTCTTCCCAACGCAAGGATGATTGTAGTAGTGTTGGTTCAATACGTGGTGGCATTTTTTAAAAAAAATAATGACATGCATTCCTTTGCAGGTAACATATAAATGGCTGAGCTTCACCTTAGGAGTTCATGTGAATCAAGCAAAGCAGTAAGTTATTAATCTCTCTTGCCTGTACTTAGTAGCCCAGCCTGAAAAACAGAAGGACGTCATCTCTAATCCTCATGTAGTCCCCATGACCACAGTTGAGCTCAAAATTGAGACTGTTGCTAAGTGAGTTTTGCCCCCTTGTACAGCCTTTTTGCAACAGTTGTTAAGTGAATCACTGCAGTTGTTAAGTTAGTCACACAATTGTTAAGTGAATCTGGCTTCCCGGTTGACTTTTGCTTGTAAGAACCACAAACTGAACTGGCATCACCGAACAGCACAGTGATGTGATGTTCGGCTTAAAGACCACTTCATTAAGCAATGGAAATTCCAGGACTACATGTAAATAAGCTTTGTTACATGTCCATTTTAATTTGGGGCTATCTATCTTTGGAATGTGTTACCCTTTAGGGCAGGAGTCTTACCCTCAAAGAGAGGGACTGGCCCAAAGTCACCCAGCTGGCTTTCATGGCTAAGGCAGGACTAGAACTCACCGTCACCTTGGCCCAAAGTCATCCAGCTGGTTTTCTTGCCTAAGGCAGGACTAGAACTCACCGTGGAGGGTAGAAGAGAGAGGAAGAGAAGGAGAGATAGTAGGAGAGGAAGAAGAAGTGTGGAGGAGAGGTAAGGGAAGACGAAAGAGGCAAGGGAAGGTGGGTGGAAGGGAGAGAAAAAGAAGAAGAGGAGGGAGGAAGAGAAAGAAAGAGTAGGAGAGAAGGTAGGAAGGAGAAGAAAAAGGGTAGGAGTAGGGAAGAGGTAAGGGAAAGAAGAAGGGGATGGAGAGGAGGAAGGAAGGAAGTAGAGAAGGAAGGGAGGGAGAAAAGTAAGAGAAAACAAGGTGGTGTCTTGGCAGGTGTGAAGGATGATAAATAAAGCATTTTAAACTATACCTTATAACCTTTCAAATGGAATAATAATAATATAAGAATGGCAAAGAAAAAGAATAATTATATGAATGCATATCTATAACTGTATGTAAGAGAATAAATGACAGTAAAAAATATAAAGCATAATATAGGTAAATAATATTTGGTCATAAGTAGCTAAGTTTAAATAAAGAAAGTAATGTACATAAAAATGGATAACGAATAAGGAGATTTATGAATGAAAGATAGAAATGTATAGTAGGGAAAACACTAACTGCAAAGAAACCGATTCGGAACTGCGGTACGATATACGATGGAACTTCTTGTTCCTATGTTGTTTTTAAGTTATGTGTTTGTTTTTGTTGATGTGCTTATGTGTTTAAAATAAAAATTTATTAAGAAAAAAAACTCACCGTCCCCTTGGCCCAGAGCCACCCAGCTGGCTTTCATGGCTAAGGCAGGACTAGAACTCACCGTCTCCTGCTTTCTAGCTTGGTGCTGTTACCACTAGGCCAAACCGCTTTTCATTTTAGCTGTTTCATCTTGAGCTTCAGAGCTTACTTTGGATAACGTATATGCCAGTGTTTCTCAACCTTGGCGACTTGAAGTCCTGTGGACTTCAACTCCCAGAATCCCCCAGCCAGCACAGCTGTGCTGGCTGGGGGATTCTGGGAGTTGAAGTCCACAGGACTTAAAAGTCACCAAGGTTGAGAAACACTGGCATATGCTCTTGTTTAGTTTTTCAGCGGTCAGTTGTTGAAAATTTCCCAAAAAATTAATTGTCTGTTTTAATCTCGGCCTTTGCCCTCCTTTTTACAGGATGTTATATGACTACGTAGAAAGGAAACGGAAGGAGAATGTGGGAGCCCAGTTGCACGTCACCTATTTGCTGGCAGGGAACCTGGTTCAGAGCGGGCACACCGTAAGTCACAAAGGGGATTTCTCTTGCGATGGACATTTGATTTTAAATTTGGTAGCCGGAGTGGAAGCCGAAACCCAGCATTTCAGGCTTAAATCGCTTCCCTCAAAATGAGTTCTACCGATGCCCAGAAAACATGGGTGCCAGTTATATACCGTATTTTTCGGAGTATAAGACACACGGAGTAAAAACAAGTTTTTGCCTCCGCAGGTCTCCCAAACCCTCTGCGTCTCTCATTTTTTGGTGAAAAACGGGGCATGCAGAGAGTTTGAGAGACCTGCAAAGTGATCCTTTAGAGCCAAGGTGGCGCAGTGGTTAAATGCAGCACTGCAGGCTACTGCTAGATCAGCAGTTCAGCGGTTCAAATCTCACCGGCTCAGGGTTGACTCAGCCTTCCATCCTTCCGAGGTGGGTAAAATGAGGACCCAGATTGTTGGGGGCGATATGCTGACTCTCTGTAAACCGCTTAGAGAGGGCTGAAAGCCCTATGAAGCGGTATATAAGTCTACTGCTATCCTGGGAGCTTGTGAAAGGCAAAAACGGCCCATTTTTTGCTAAAGCGGGCCTGTTTTGGGCAAAAACAGGGCATGCGTAGCCTTTGGGTAGCTTGTAGAGTGCTCCTGGGAGCTGGATGGGGCAAAAACGAGCAAAAACTCGCCCATATTTTCACTCGTTTTTGCCTTCCCCGGCCTCCAGGAGCACTTTGCAGGCCTCCCAAAACCTTTGCATGTCCATTTTTGTGAAGGCGGGGTTTTGGGAGACCAAAAATGTTGTGTTCGGTGTATAAGACGCACCCATATTTTCACCCTCTTTTTTTGGGGGGAAAAGGTGCGTCTTTTATTCCGAAAAATACATTATGTTAGTAATCAGTCTTTGGGTGATAAGAAATATTTGCTGAAGTAATAAGCTGCCTTTTCTTTTTTTTAGTACCATAAGGTTGCAGTAGTGAGAGAAGATAAATTAGAAGGTAAGTTTGTGCAAAACTTCAAAAGTCACCTCTGAAAAATACAATGAATTCTTTTTCCATTGTTTTTTTTTAAATTTTCCCCACAACAACAACCATGTGAGGTGGGCTGGGCTGAGAGGGAGAGACTGGCCCAAAGGCACCCAGTTTATTTGCCCCACTTGTTTTGAGAAAACCTCCCTCCTTCCCTCCCTTCTTCTGCCTCCTTTCCAGCCTTGAAGTCCAAATTCTCCACAGTGGCCAGCGTGCACGTCTACAGCATCCAGAAAGCCCAGCTCAGGGACAGCAGCCCCCTCTTCAACACTGACTACGACATCCTCAAGGCGAATCTCGAGAACTGCGGCAAGTGAGTGAGTTTCTGGAAAGCCGTCGGCGTCACGGCGGCCGTTCTGAGCTACACATTGCAAGCTGACAGCCTGACATCAGTAACGGTGGTGGTGGTGGGGAGAAGCAGTGGGGCTGGGGGACGCAGGGAGGGAACTTACAGGAATCAAACCAGGGGTGAAATGCTACCGGTTGGGGCGTTAAAAACATAAAAAAAAGTTCCAGCGATCGTCGCACAGCTGATCTTCGGAACTTAAAAAAAAAAACTTTTTTAGCATTTTTTTACAGGTTCTCTGGAAACACGGGGGTGATGATGGTCCGTTTTTGCTCTCAGCAAGCCGAAAATGGAGGGTGGGAGAGTATCTGGTTTTGCTCCCAGCAGGCTTCCCTGAAGCCCGCTAGGCCAAAAACGGGACCCGGGGTGGGGGTGTTTGCTGAGAAAGAGAGAGAGAGAGAAGGAAGGAAGGAAGGAAGGAAGGAAGGAAGAAAGAAAGAAAGAAAGAAAGAAAGAAAGAAAGAAAGAAAGAAAGAAAGAAAGAAAGAAAGAAAGAAAGAAAGAAAGGCGGGAGGGACGCAAAAAGGAGAGGAAGGACGGACTACAAACCTGGTGTCAGCGTTCCAAGTATCATGTAGAATTAAATCATAAAATGAGCTGTTGTAAATCGAGGACAGCCTGTGCACTTTTGGCTAATCATGGGTCAGGAGCCTTTCTTTCTTAATGGACCAAGTTGGGACAGTCGACAAATGGATCTGGACGCGACTTTGCTGAAAACTGAAATTGTTTCCAGATCTTTGACAATTGAAACTGAACAATTTTCTCACTCAACAACATAAATTTTGGGCTCCATTGCGGTCATAAGTTGAGGACTTGCCTGTATTTAGTTCCATTGCTAACCGAAGGTGTTCATTCCGCTCCTAGATTTAGCGCCATTTGCTGTCCTGCCGCCGTCATCAGGTCTGTCGCTGAAGGCCCCCAGGCTGAGAACCCCGCCCAACTGCCCCCCCAGCCTCCACCTGCCACAAGTGCACTCCTCGCTCCCGCGCTCAACGGCCATGCTCCAGGCGCGTCTTCCAAGCAGCCCGCCCAGCCGATGAAAGGCATTATGGGAATGTTTGCGGCCAAAGCAACCTCCAAAACGAAGAACACCAACAAGGAAGCTAAACCGGAGACCAAAGAGACGCCCAGTGTAAGTTTTCAAACTTGAAATACCATACTTTTCAAAGTATAAGACGCACCGGAGTATAAGACGCACCAAGATTTTGAAGAGACAGATTTTTTTAAAAAAGGTTTCGCACTCTGCAGACCTCCCCAAAACAGCCTGTTTTTTGCAAAAACCGGCCCGTTTTTTGTCCAAAAAAGGACATGGATAGCCTTTAGGAGTCTTCCAGAGTGCTCCTGGGGGCTGGGGAGGGGCAAAAAGGAGTAAAAAAGGGCCTGTTTTTCGTTCATTTTTGCCCTCCCCATCCCCCAGGAGCACTCTGGAAGACTCCTAAAGGCTATGCACGTCCATTTTTGCAAATGGGGTGGAGTTTCGGGAGACCAAAAATGCTGTATTCAGTGTATAAGACGCACCCAGATTTTCACCCTCTTTTTTAAGAGAAAAGGTGCGTCTTATACTCTGAAAAATACAGTACTTGGCGGAAGAACCAGGGCTGGCTGGGGAATTCTGGGAGTTGAAGTCCACATACCTTCAAGGCGCCCGCAATTGAAAAAACCCTCATCTAGAGAAAATGCAGGTAGTCCTCGATTTACACGGGTTCATTTAGTGACCGAAATTACAACAGCGCTGGAAAAAACGACATGGCCATTTTTTCACACTTACGTTTACGACCGTGGCAGCATCCTCCGTGGTCAAAATTCCCACTCTTGGCCACTGACTCATTTATGACGGTTCCAGCATCCCGTGTGTGTGTGTGTGTGTGTCGCACGATCCCCTTTTGCGACCTTCTGACCAGCAAGGTCAATGGGGGAAGCTGGATTCGCTTAACAACCGTGCTACTCACTTAACAACTGCAGCGATTCACTTAACGACGGAAGGAAAAAGGTTGTAAAATGGGACAAAGCTCACTTAACAAACGTCTCACTGAATAGGAATTTCGGCCTGAGTTACGTCTGTGCAGGCTTGGCCATCTCTGCAGTGGTTTTAATGATTTTTATATTGTGTTTCTGGAATATCTTCTTTTTTTTTTCTTTTTTTCTTATTTTTATTACATAGACAACAATGGGAAAAGGAGAAGGAAAAAAAAAGGGGGGGAACCCCATCATTACATACAATATGTCATTTGATCACAGGTGCATCCCTACTAAGTTTATACATCCCATATCTTTTTGTTGTATATTTAATAAACACCACAATAAGCTAGGGTTGTTGTTTTTTTAAAGGAGGGTGGGAGGAGGGGGAAGCCAAAAAGGACAAAAAAGACAAAAAAGTCCCAAAAAGAAGGGGGGGAAAAAAAACCATCATCACATGCAGCATGTCGTTTGGTTACAGTTGTTTTAACCTCTGCATCTTCAAATAATATTTACCGTCTCAGATATTTCATCTAATGTAACTAAAGGCCTCATTTTCATTCTACAATATATATTCAGTTAACATTAGCATTATTTCCCCCCAGAAAGTATACTTCTATTCATTGTTAACCTTGCATTTCATACCTTCAAACAGAGATCTTATTCCTTCATTTTTCAACAAGGCGTCGCTGCCAAATATCTTCTTTTCTAACTGCCTTTTTTAAAAATTTCTTCTAGGCTTCGGTGACCAACAGCAAAGCCGCAGCGAAAGGAAACATGCTGAACAACTTCTTTGGCAAGGCAGCTGTTAGCAAAGAAGGTGAGCCCCTCTTTGTATTTCCCCCTCCATTGTAAGCACATGAAGTCCTCGACTTACAACGACTACCATTGAGCCTAAATGGTGTATTCCTAAGCAGGACAGTTGTTAAGTGAGTTTTATCCCATTTGGCGGCCTTTCCCGCCACACATGAAGTGAATCACTGCATGGTTCAGCTAGCAAGACGGTTGTTAAGTGAATCCGCCCCCCCCCCCCCAATTGACTTTGCTTGTCAGACGGTCACAAAAAGGGACCACGTGGCCCTGCACTGCAACTGTCAGAAATGTGAGTCAGTTCTTAAGCTCCCAGATGTAAATTGTGTGACCGTGGGGTGTGGCAATGGTCATAAGTGTGAAAAAAGGACATAGGTCATTTGGGTGCTGTTGTAATTTTGAACGGTCACTAAATGAACTGTTGTAAGTCGAGCCAGAAAAGAGCCAGTTGCCAAGTGTGCGGATTTTGCCCACGTGACCACACAGGGAGGCTTCAAAAGTCGTAAGAGTGAAAATCCTTCATAAGCTGTTTTCAGTGCCAGTGTGACTTCGCACAGTCACTAAATGGATGGTTGTAAGTCGAGGACTGCCTGTTCTAAAAAAAGATTGAACATTGGTTTTAATTGGAGGCAGCTTCCAAATAGCATCCAAGAGTGAATCAGAGTCCAAGGCAAAAAGTTCCTCAAAGTTCCACTTTATGAAGAGAGCCACGTTGGCACATCTGGGAAAACCTGAATCTGAAAGTTTCCTAGTTTTCCCCACCCAGCTGAAAGTTCAAGAACTTTCCCCCACGCCCACAAGCCCACCCCATAGTCCAATCTCCCACTGCCACGCTGGCAGCTTCCACCCACCCAGTTCCGCTCAGGCGCAGAGGTGCAGAGACAAAGGATGACCTTGGCTTTCTAGAAAGAATGTTGTTATGGCTACATAGCATCTAACCCCCTTCCATTTTCCCACCATAGAAGATGCATAGCAGAATAATAGAAAGTGTGGCAGGCCAAAGACCCAAAAGGAAAGATGGCTTGCAGGCCTGACAGAGGTTGCTGCCATGGGTAGTTTACAGGAATGAACTCACATGGGTTCATCCTCCATGAAGGTATTTATCCCACCTTGATCATCACATGCTGACTTTCCTATTTTCCTTGCTTCTGTGCAGACAAAGCCAGCGCTGAACCCGAGCAACAGAAGGAAGAGCGATCCGCTGCCAAGCCCCCCGTTTCTTCCACAGACCCAAAGCCTCCTCTTAGTCCTGCTGGCCATGAGAAGGCCAGCAAGGAGGCCGAGCCGGCCAGAGGGCAGCAGAGGGATAAGAAAAGGTAGTGGGTTTGTGTTTCCCTCGCTGACTCAGGCTGCGAAGAGTTGGCCTGCTTCAGTCAATTGTGTGGTTCATTGCTACATATATACCGGCATTTCCCAACCTTGACAACTTTAAGATGTGTGGACTTCGATTCCCAGAATTCCCCAGCCATCATTTTTTAACTCCAGCCTCCAGAATTCCCCAGCCACAATGTATGGACTTAGCAATAGAAATAGCAGTTCGACTTATATACCGCTTCATAGGGCTTTCAGCCCTCTCTAAGCGGTTTACAGAGTCAGCCTATTGCCCCCAACAACAATCCGGGTCCTCATTTCACCCACCTCGGAAGGATGGAAGGCTGAGTCAACCCTGAGCCGGTGAGATTTGAACCGCCGAACTGCAGATATCAGTCAGCTGAAGTGGCCTGCAGTCCTGCATTTAACCACTGCGCCACCTCGGCTCTTCTGGGACTTCAGCTCCCAGAATTCCCAGCCATCATTTTTGAACTCCAGCTCCCAGAATTCCCCAGCCACAATGTATGGACTTCAACTCCCAAAATTCCCAGCCATCATTTTTGAACTCCAGCTCCCAGAATTCCGTAGCCACAATGTGTGGACTTCAACTCCCAAAATTCCCAGCCATCATTTTTGAACTCCAGCTCCCAGAATTCCACAGCCACAATGTGTGGACTTCAACTCCCAAAATTCCCAGCCATCATTTTTGAACTCCAGCTCCCAGAATTCCACAGCCACAATGTATGGACTTCAGCTTCTAGAATTCCCCAGCTACGATGTGTAGACTTTACCTCTTAGAGTCCCCACGTTGGACTTCAGCTCCTGAAATTTCTGTGGCCTAAAGTCCATAATCAAAGCATTGATTTTGAACTCCCAGATCCCCCCCTCCCCCCCTACAGGATGCATGGATTTTGACTGCCAAAATTCCTCAGCCAGCAGATGAGAATAGCAATAGCAATAGCAGTTAGACTTATATACCGCTTCACAGGGCTTTCAGCCCTCTCTAAGCGGTTTACAGAGTCAGCATATCGCCCCCAACAACAATCCGGGTCCTCATTTCACCCACCTCGGAAGGATGGAAGGCTGAGTCAACCCTGAGCCGGTGAGATTTGAACAGCCGAACTGCAGAACTAGCAGTCAGCTAAAATAGCCTGCAGTGCTGCATTTAACCACTGCGCCACCTCGGCTCTATATGCGGTTGGGAGGGAGAGGAAATAATTGGAAGAATAGCGTGCCTTTAAAAAAAAAAAAAAGCAATTCAGCTTAAGGTTCGCTTTCCTCCAATTTTTAATGGCGGCTGAAAGTTGTAAAATCTATTTTTAAAGGAAAACCTAACTTCTACAAAGAGTACTTAGTTCGGGAAGACTTTAGGTGATTCTCCACTGAGCTATTTTATTTCATTTTAAAAGCTCAAATAAGAGTTTGTTCTCTAGCTCAGTGTTTCTCAACCTTGGCCACTTGAAGATGTCCGGACTTCAACTCCCAGAATTCCCCAGCCAGCGAATGCTGGCTGGGGAATTCTGGGAGTTGAAGTCCGGACATCTTCAAGTGGCCAAGGTTGAGAAACACTGCTCTAGCTTGTCACAGGGGGGCTGTTAAGTGAGTTTTGACCCATTTCACGAGTTTCCTTGCCGCGGTTGTTAAGTGAATCGTTGCAGCTGTTTAAGTTAGCGGGGTTGTTAAGTGAATCCGGCTTCCCCCTTTTGCGACAGGCAAAAGGGGGAAATCACACGACCCCAGGACACTGCAACCGTCACAGATATGAAAACTGCCAAGCGCCAAGTTCTGATCATGTCATCACAGGGATGCTGCAACAGTGTGGAAAGCAGTCATAAGTCACTTTTTTTCATTGCTGTTGTAACTTTGGATGGTCACTGAGCAAACGGTCGTAAGTCGAGGAATACCTGCTTTGGCAAAGCTTTTCGTTTTTCTTCCTTTTCCACCAGAGCAAAGCGGGCGGACGCATCTGATGAGGAGGAGAAAGGAAGCAGGCGCTTAAAGAAGAAAAGGCGTCGGATCAAACCGCTTCATTCGGACAGCAGCGGTGGTGAGGAAGGTGAGAAAGAGGTGGGACACTTTAAATCGGGGGTCTCCAACCTTGGCCACCTTGAGACTTGTGGGCTTCAACACCCAGAGTTCCTCAGCCAGCCTCCAACCTTGGCCCCTTTAAGACTTGTGGACTTCAACTCCCAGAATTCCTCAGCCAGCTTTGCTGGCTGAGGAATTCTGGGAGTTGAAATCCACAAGTCTTAAAGGGGCCAAGGTTGGAGACCCCCCCCTGATTTAAACCAATCCTTGAAGCCAATTTGAACCCTCGTAAATCTCTCGCTGGGCTTCCCGACCTGCGGAAATGTAGAGGCCTCCTGAGCAGCCTTTGAAAATGGAGAACAAAAGGCTAAGCCATAGAAACGATACAGAAAACGGACAAATAATTTTTTCTCTTCTTGCTACGGTAGAACTTCCGAGCCTTCATCCATCAAAAAGTCATTGTGGGAGATTTTCCGAGCCAAATAACAGGAAGTTCTCCATAATTTCCCAGAAATATTCTGCCAACCGGTATAGAGGTGGATAATTTAGATGGAGGATCCATTAATCTTATCAGTGGTTTCCTAAGGGATCATGTCAAGCCTTTGGTATCGGAGGCAAATGGTCTATGGACTACCAGTTATTAGAAAAACTCTTTCAAGTAAGTTTGCAAGTTTAATTTTATTTATAGGCCGCCCAAGGAGTCCGGGCGGCTTACAGAAAGGGGAAAGAAAGGAAATAAAAGAAAATAAAACTAAAATAAGACAAGTTAAAAAGTAAGCAGGGCTAGTAGTAATTATTATTAGTTTTTACGCTTCTTTTCAAGGTAGGGCAAAATTTGACTAGTCGCCACGACGTAAAAACGATGTTGGGATTCTAGAAAGAGTGCAGAGAAGAGCAACAAAGATAATTAGGGGACTGGAGGCTAAAACATACGATGAACGGTTGCAGGAACTGGGTATGTCTAGTTTAATGAAAAGAAGGACTAGTGGAGACATGATAGCAGTCTTCCAATATCTCAGGGGTTGCCACAAAGAAGAGGGAGTCAAACTATTCTCCAAAGCACCTGAGGGCAGAACAAGAAGCAATGGGTGGAAACTAACCAAGGAGAGAAGCAACTTAGAACTAAGGAGAAATTAACCAGTGGAACAACTTGCCTCCAGAAGTTGTGAATGGTCCAACACTGGAAGTTTAAAAGAAGTGATTGTATTGCCATTTGTCTGAAGTGGTGTAGGGTTTCCTGCATAAAAGCAGGGGGTTGGGCTAGAAGACCTCCAAGGTCCCTTCCAACTTTTTTTTATTCTGCCCTGTGCTGAATGCCACTCAGTGTTGCTGACTTAACGCAACGAGCCAGTTTCAGATCCAGAGATTACTTTGTGGCTACTTCCTGACCAAAACAGAATTGCCCAGTAAAAGTGGGCTGGATAATCTTTACCCCAATGTTTCTTTGGCATACATTAAGGGCATCGCTCAGTGTGAGGAAGCAGGGAAGGGATCAATACACCCAAAAGCCATATCCTGCTCCTCAGCCGGAGACGCTCACAGAGTCCTTTGTTGACACGCAGAAGGAAAGGAGACAGCTGAAGTCCCACATGTGGCAGCAAGTCAAATGTAGAAACTTGTTCCTTCTTGCAGACTCTTCCTCACTGGCAACTTCGGAAGACACCCCTCCTGTGCCAGCTCAGAAGCCTCGGACTCAGCCGGCACCTAAACCCCTGGAGGTAAATATGCCTAAGTGTAACGTTCCCGTGGTTCGCCCATGAGGCCAATGTTGAGAAAAGACAGGACACGATCTTTCTCGGGATGGAGCGACCCAGATTGGGGGTCTGAGAGCCCCTTTTATTGAGATAGGACAAAGGCAGGAGGAGCAATAGCATGTGGTTATAAACAGCCTGTAAAAGTACAATTTCTAATCTACTGCTCAGGGAAGTTCTGTCTATATATGGTCAAATCCTGGGCGTCATTGGTAGGGCACATCTCAGGATGTTATGTTATGAACTGTCAGGATGTTATGGGGTTTTAGGAGTTTGTTTTCTCCTGTGTGGTTCAGCGTGGCTCTGCATGCCCCGTTATCCAGGGAAAGGCTGATGACTTCAGATATGGGAGACATGGAAAAAATAACAGCGAGAGGAGACAAGACCTTGTAAAGTGAGAAACAGAGACAAAAGTTGTGAATCAATAGAAGGAGAGAGATAAGACTCATACAAAGAGGTTCTCAGGATGTTATGTTATGAACTATCAGGATGTTATGGGGTTTTAGGAGTTTGTTTTCTCCTGTGTGGTTCAGCGTGGCTCTGCATGCCCTAGTATGAACTAGGCCATGGAGGACACACACCTACACAAGGAACTATAATACAACACCTAAGCACCGGTGTGTGGGTGTGAGAGAGGAAGGAAAGAGGAAGAAAAGGGGAAAGGAAGAAAAATGTGGGTGAGACAGAAAGGAAGCAGAGCGAGAGGAGAGGATGCTGTTCTACATTTGCCATCCGCCCACAGTGACCGACGATTGTGCTTGGCGTCTTTTTTTTTTTTAATAAAAACTTTTTTATTCGATAAACATTAAAAACATTCGACAGACTATTGAATGGATTGACTATATACAAAATAAATACGGGACCAAGAAATTCCAGTTAGCCTATGCTTAAGATCAGGAATGATTTAAATTGTTCAAAGTTAGCTTAGCAAGAAGAAGCTAAGATCAATGTAGAGATGTTATTAATTTCTTTATTTCTTTTTTCTCAATAGATTTTAGACTGTGTGTGTTAAAAATCTATACCGTGTACGGGTTCTGGGAAGCAGGGGGGGGGAGGACGAGGGGGGTCAGGGTGGAGGGAGGGAGGGATATACATTAGGCTAGACACGATGTGTTAGATCTCAATGCAATGTGACTTCACATGTATACTGTTTTTCTCTAATTTTTCTTTAAAAATAGGATAAGCCAAATATATTAACACATAGTGGAAAGACACCGAGGGGAGGAGGAATAGGAAAGAAGAAAGATGGGTAGAGAGGGATGGGGGAGAGGGTGGGGGGGAAGGTGAAAGGGAAGGGGGGGAGTGGATCCGGAGAGAGGAGTGGTAGAGGGCGAGGGGAAGTAGGGTAGAGGGGGATGATGGAGGGAAGATAGAAAGTTGGAGGGTGGTGGAAGAAAGAGGTGTATGGAGAACGGAAGAGATATATTGGGCTTTTATTTTCTGGGGCATTGTCGACAAGAGGAATTGATGCAATTACTGTTTAATACTGTATGGGGTATACATGTGAGTACCGTATATACTCAAGTATAAGCCGAGTTTTTCAGCCCACTTTTTGGGATGAAAAAAGCCGCCTCGGCTTATACTCGAGTCAGTGAAAAATTTGCCCGAAATGGAGGAGAAAAAGGGGCGGGGCCATGCCGCTGGGTGACGCTCGTGAATGGCCCGGCGCCCCTATGAGTTTCCCCTCCCTCTGTGTCAGTTTGCCGCGCAGCGCGCACCGCACCATCCCCCCTCCTCACGTTCTAATGTAATGCAGGGCTGTCTTACGATTCCCCTTCCTCCCCCTCCTGCCGCTCTGCAACGATGTCCCACCTCCTCCTTGTTATGGCAAGCAGCCACATAGCGATGTCCCATCTCCTCTGGTACAGTGATCCAATGATAGGAATCACTGTGCCGTGTGTCATAGGAGGCGGGACATCGCTCCCGCGGCTGCACGGGACATCATCATCACAGCGGGACATCAGCATCATGAGGTGAGTGAAGTATTTCATTGAATACACCGGTATTGTGTGATAATAATTTGTTATCCAGAGCAAATTTTTACAATGGCTACTCTATATTTAATGGGCACAGGCAGGCTGTATATGTTATTCAATGGGCAATGGCATTATTGGTATCTATTTTTATTTTTGAAATTTACCGGTAGCTGCTGCATTTCCCACCCTAGGCTTATATTTGAGTCAATAACTTTTCCAGTTTTTTGTGGTAAAATTAGGTGCCTCGGCTTATATTCGGGTCGGCCTATACTCGAGTATATACGGTATATACAAATGAAAATGAAAATAAAATATACTAAAGAACCAAAAAAAAAAATTCGACAAGAGTGCGACATTTCTGGCATAAACCTTTCCGTATATAGTGATTAGATCTTACAACAATTACATTTGATATCCATTACGGAGGTCAGAGATGGCGAACCTTTTTTTGGCTCGCGTGCCATAAGCGGGGGGGGGAGCGCAGGGGTGGTGGTGGTGCGCGGGCGTGCCACACCCATAATGCAATGTGTGACCCTCCCCAGTGCGCATGCGCGAACTACAGGCGCTCCCCCCCCATTTTTTGCATGCTCTTTTCGCCCTCCCCAGGCTCCAGAGGCTTTATAAGAGCCTGGAGAGGGCGAAAAGAGCCCCCGCCCTCCCCCCTGCCCTCCCCCCTGCCCTCCCTCCTGCCCTCCCCCCTGCCCTCCCCCCCCCGGCACCTGGAGGCCCTCTGGAGGCTTCATGAGCTTCCCTGAAGCCTCCGGAGCAGTCAAAACAATCCTCTGAGCAAACTGGAAGTGCGTTCCTGACCTTCCGGTTTGCCCATAGGGGTGGGTTTTTGCGCTCCGGAGGCTTCAGGAAAGCTCATGAAGCCTCCGGGGGGTGGGGGTGGGGGGGAGGCTCTTTTAGCTCCAGAGGCTTTATAGGAGCCTGGGGAGGGTGAAAAATGGCTTCAAGAAATGGCGAATTCAGCTGGCCAGCCTCACATGCCCTGATAAATGGCTCTGCGTGCCACCTATTTGCCATCCTTCTGGAACGAGCTCCCCGTGGAGATCCGGACCCTTACTACTCTCCCGGCCTTCTGCAAAGCCACTAAGATCTGGCTGCTCCGAAGGGGAAGTAGGGTAGAGGGGGATGTTGGAGGGAGGATGGAAAGTTGGAGGGGGGCGAAAGAAAGGGTGTATGGAGGGTCGAAGAGGTACATTGGGTTTCTATTTTGGGGGGTATTGTTGACAAGAGGAATGGCTGTGTTTATTGTTTAATGTTATATGGCCCCGGTTATGCACAGTATATATGTGACTGTACGAAAATGAAAAAGGAAAATAAAAACACATTTACAAAAAGATCTGGCTGCTCCCGCAGGCTGGGGGGCTGTTGGAATAGCCAGCCCCACGGTAACTATGTATTTTAAATTGTTGTTTTGTCTATTTGTCTATTCATCCCCTCCCCTTGTTTATTGTAAGCCGCCCGGACTCCTTCGGGAGTGGGCGGTATACAAGACCAATAAAATACAAATACAATCCCGGACATAGGTGTATGTAGTCAGTTGATCCTTTATTTTATATAATTACTAATCATGCACTCTTTTTTTTTATATGTTCAAAAGTTTTATTTTTTTTAAAAGAAACATTTCATCATTCCTCAATCAGTAAGACATCGGAGTACAATTTTTTATGTGTCAAAATAGTTCTAGTTTACCACCAAATTCTTGTCTAGCCTAATGCATACCCCTCCCCCCTCCCCCCCAACCCCCCTCCTCCTCCCCCCCCCCCGACTTCCCAGAACCCGTACACGGTATGGATTTCTAACAAACACAGTCTAAAATCTATTGAAAAAAAGAAATAAAGAAATTAATGACATTCTGCATTGACCTTAGCTTCTTCTTGCTGAACTAACTTTAAACAATTTAAATCATTTCTGATCTTAAGCATAGGCTAACTGGAATTTCTTGGTCCCGTATTTATTTTGTATATAGTCAATCCATTTTTTCCAGTCTCGTTTATATCTCTCGTTTGAATAGTCCTTAAGATATGCCGATATTTTAGCCATCTCGGCTAAGTTTGTGACTTTCAATGTCCATTCTTGGATTGTAGGCAAGTCTTCCTTCTTCCAGTATTGCGCCACCAACAGTCTTGCTGCCGTTATTAGGTGCAGAATCAAGTTACTCTCTACCACTGTAAAGTCAGTACATATACCTAGTAAAAATAACTGAGGAGTAAACTTTATCCTTCTTTTAAAGATATTTTGCATAACCCACAATATTTTTATCCAAAATGCCTTAACCTTTTGGCAGGTCCACCATATATGATAATATATAGCATCGAGAGAACCACACCTCCAACATTTAGGCTGTACATTCGGATACATAGAAGCCAACTTTTTAGGATCTAAGTGCCATCTATAGAACATCTTCTAAAAATTTTCTCTGCTTGTTGAGTATGGTCAAATAGGGCAGCAGGGTCTCCTCACTCTCTTTCTTTCTGCTGCCCCCTTTCAGGCTTCTGTGGGAGTGAAGAGACGCAAGCGGAAACGGGTCTTGAAATCCAGAACTTTTGTGGACGACGAAGGCTGCATTGGTAGGTAGCTCATGGGGGTCCGGGCACAATAAATCTCAGTGCCGTTGTAACTACAAACAGTCACTAAACAAACTTTTTTACCTGCACAGCATTGTTTGCTACGGTGCTACAAACGACCCCTAGTCCTCCTTTTCCTTAAACTAAACATCCCCAATTCCTGCAAGAGCCTCAAAAGAGCCGAGGTGGCGCAGAGGTTAGGGTGCAGTACTGAAGGCCACTTCAGCTGACTGCTATCTGCAGTTCAGCAGTTCAAATCTCACCGGCTCAAGGTTGACTCAGCCTTCCATCCTTCCGAGGTGGGTGAAATGAGGACCCAGACTGTGGGGGCGATATGCTGACTCTGTAAAGCGCTTAGAGAGGGCTGAAAGCCCTATGAAGCGGTATATAAGTCTCAACTGCTATTGCTAAGTGATGTTCTCTTGAGAGCGAGAAAGAAAGGGAAACTCTCCGGGTCTTCTCCCTGTAAACCTGTGTCTCCTCTTGTTCCCAGTGACGGAAAAAGCCTACGAGAGTCAATCTTGCACGGAGAGCGAAGAGGACGTCCGCACGAAGCCCGCCGCAGCTCACAAGGCCCCTGTTGGCCCCCCGAAAAAAGACCCCAAAGAGGAGAAGAGAGGCACCAAGAAAGGGGGGCTGGCCCCCGGCAAGGCCAATAAGCAGGCCTCCATCATGGGCTTCTTCCAAAAGAAATGACTCTCCGAGGATTTGCAGGATTTGAGCGAACCTCTCACATCGGAGGCGTGGGATTTGCTCCGTAGCCGAGGTCTCGGGATCCAGGCGGTGGGACTTGGGAAGCTTCTGATCCTGAAATTAGGTGGGACGCTGGGCGCTGGACGACTTGCACGGGGCAGCCAGGCGCTTAGGAGTTTTTGACCGAAGACCGTACGCCTTCCTCGATTTTTTTTAAAGCTTTTAGAGGCTGGTCCTCCACAAATGGAGGTACTCCACATCTTGTGCTCAGAAATTGAACAGCTGTCCCTCCTTCTCAGGGGCGGATTTGCAATCCCTTCCTGGAAGGGATTGGGAGGGGGGGTCCTCTTTGGGGCCATGTTGCCCCCTCGTGGCAAGAGGTCCGTGGGGTCTCCAGCCTGAAGAAGCCAGCAGAGATGCCTCCAAGAAGATCCAGGCGATCTCCCTTTCATGAAGCCCCATAGAAGGCCTCATGATCCCGCAGGACTTGTTTCCAAGAAGACCCCCACCCACCCCCAACGAAATCTCATCCGCTAGGACTTGCAGCTGGAAACATCTGGGCCCGCCCTCTTCAAGGCTCTCCACTGCCTAGCCCAGCAAGACCCCTCTGTTCTCCAGGAACAATGGCCAAGTGGAGATGGTTGAGGGACACTTTGGTCTTCTAAGAAGGCCGCCTACTGACTACTGATTCCTTCAACGGAACCCTCCGGATTCCTCAGATCTTGCTTTGGATCCAGGAAAGATTTGACCCCAGCCTCAGAAAGATCCTCCAGCATGGGAATCAGCCACGGCTGCCTCCCTTTAAGCCCCCTACTCGGATTGGTCATTGCAGATTCTTCATAATGAGAAACCTTTCAGGATTGGTGCCGTTGGGGTAGAAGATGCTAACTACTTGTTTCCCAACATGGTTACACAAACCAGTGGCCATGGTTCCCCCCCTCTCCAAATAATGTGCCTTTGGCTTGGACCCTCTTTGGGGCGTGGGGGGGGGATGTACAGCAGCCCCTCCCACAAACTGGGATGAAGAGATGCGTGAAAAATTGGCGGTCTTTTTGCTATTTTGGGGCAGGGTCTGCTTAAGAAATTGGCCGTTGTTATCGAAGGAGAACACTTCTGGATTGAAAGGCCCGACTCCAAAGAAATGAAAGATCTACAGAGGCCTCACTTGTAGGTACAACAGCCAGCCCTACTCTGGACATTGTCAGCTGCTTGGGACAAAAATCACAACTGCCTCTCGGATTACCATTTTCCGGCCCTCTGGCGTGTCTCTTCCTTTCCAACTTCTCCGGGAGTTTTCCCATAAGTGGGTAGTGTTATTTCCCCAGGTTTTGTCCATGGGAAAATTATCTCAATAGGGGAGAGGAAAAGGAGCGGGAATTCGGGTCGGATGTTCCCGGGCTCCTACACCAGGCAAGTGTCGTACAAACACACACACACACATACCCCAGATGGGCACAGTTCTAGCGGTGGCTGGGGTGATTTTTGCAGCTAAATAACGGTAGTTGGGTTACAGGCCCATGATGGCGAATCTGACCCATGTGCCAGAGGAGGCATGGAGAGCCCTCTCTGTGGGCACATGCCCCGTCGCCAGCTGCTCTTTTGGTTTCCAGCACGCACATGCTTTGTCTTCGTGGGTTAGGGTTCGGGCTGTTTTCAGGACATTTTTGGCCCAAAGAAACAGCCCGAAAAATGCCCCAAAAACGGGCCATTTTCAGGCTGTTTTTCACATCAAAAATGGCCCCAAAACAGCCAGAAACAGGCTGTTTTGGGGACCCTTTTCGGGGTACGAAAATACCCTGAAAATGGGCCAGAAACCAGCCTCTAAATGGCGCCCCAAACAGGCTATTTGGGGGGGGGGGGCATTTTCAGGCTGTTTTTCATGCAGCTTTCTGTCCATTTTTTGGGGCCAAATGCGGCTGAAAAATGGCCCAAAAACAGGCATGAGCCAGCAGGTCAGCTGGCCTTCAGGTTTCCAGTGCTCTGGTGCATTCTCATGTGCATCCGTTCCAGTTTGGGCACTGGGGGGGGGGGCGAAAAGGTTGGCTGCCACTGTTACCGGCTACCCTGCAACAGGTGCTTTCCGGGAAGAGATTCCCCCAAATAAACTTTCCTCTTAAACTTCCTGATGGCTTTCTTAGAATGAATTGTCTTATTTGGTCGACTGGAAGGCCGAAGGAGAAAACTTTCGACCTTTCAACTAAAATGTATTTTTATTTTGCACAGCAGTTTCGGCCTGAAAAAGCTCCATTCCAGCTTTGCTTCTAACAAGTTTCATCCCTTGCTGGAAAAAAAAATCAAAAATTATCCCAAAACTATTCAGATGGGCAAGGAATGTCTCCTGTCCTGGTTCGATCAGCTTCCGGGTCAGTGTTTCCCAACCTTGGCAGGTTTTAAGAGGGGTGGCCTTCAACTCCCAGAATTCCCCATTTCAAGCAGAGCCGGCTGGGGGGATTCTGGGAGTTGAAGGCCACCCCTCTTAAAACCTGCCAAGGTTGGGAAAAAACTGCAAAGCTGGTGGCTCGCTTTACAATGAATGCACCAGGGCAATAACAACACAGCTATTTTTGGGGTGCGCAATTGTCAATTTCCTATCAAGAACCAGTCTGTAGTGTTAACTCCAGTTTTATGTGTCAAAATACCAGGGCAGGAAGTGAGTCTGGGGGAGAATTATGGGCCTCTGTTGTCTGAGGTTAACAGACCTTGGGGTTTCCCAAGTTTCCCCTCTTTATGTTTCTTAAAATGTCCCCCCCCCCAAAGAAATTTACACTGGAAAAGCCAAGTTGAATAAAGAGATGCTCTTGTATGCTACTTCCCCCCCCCTCTTAATTTGCGTTTTGTTTAGGATTTATGCAGTGCTGGTTGATCAACCTTCCATTCAATTTTGAAAGTTTCCCTCCCAAGTGAATACTTCAAAAGCGAGTCCACCCATAGCCGCTTTCATTATGTTCATTTAAAAAAAAAATCCCATTTTAAACAGAATAACCAAGTTGGAGGGGACCTTAGAGGTCTTCCAGTCCAACCCCCAGCTTAAGGCAAAAGTCTTTATGCCATTCCAGACAAGTGCCTGTCCAGTCTCTCTTCTTAATAACCTCCAGTGATGGTGGACCTACAACTTCTGGTGGCAAGCTGTTCCACTGCTTCATTGTTCTCACCATTAGGAAATTCCACCTTAGTTTGCTTCTCTGTTTGGTTAGTTTCCATCTGTTGTTTCTTGTCCTGCCCTCTGGTGCTTTGGGGAATAGCTTGACCCCTTTCTCCTCTGGGGCAGCCCCTCAAATATTGGAAGATGCTCTCTTGTCTCCCCTGGTCCTTCTCTTCCCTAGACTAGCCAGGCCCAGTTCCTGCAACCGTTCTTCGTATGTTTTACCCTCCAGTCCCCTCATCATCCTGGTTGCTCTTCTCTGCACTCTTAAGTACAGCTGGAATTTTTTATTTATTAAAGAATAATAAGTATTATTCTTATTTCTTGATAAGAAATGTCAGATCTTGTCAGAGAGAAATGTCAGAGATACAATCAAGAACTTTGAGTTTAACCCTTACTAACTGCATGGCCACATCCCTAACCAGGTGGTCCTGAATTTTGACCACAGTTGGTCAGGAAATTCATTTTTAAGTGGCGGGTCATTAAGGGAGACATCGCACAGCTACGTTAAAAGCACAGCCATTTTTTTTCAGTGGTCATTAAGCGGACCACTGGTCATTAAGCACGATCTCATGATGGCACCTAGCTTCATATATTACCCTATCCAAGGGCAGCCACTTGAAAAACATCTGGGCGAAATGGCTGCCCATGCATTGAATGTAAGTGTGTGTTTGTGTGTGTTATGTGTGTGTACATAACAGGTGTGTATCGTACACTACTGTTGACCTCACCCCCCCTTCCTAAGAGGTCTGTAAGGGGGTGTGCATAAGTGCACCAGTGCCTTCCGTCCCTGTCCTAATGTTCCCTTGTTTTCGCATTCATTTCATGTATTCCTAATCATGTCTACCCTTATATCTGTTATTTAATTCATGCTTGAAGAAATAAATAAATAAAATACCTATATCCATCCATCCACCTACCTACCATCTTTCTCTTTCATATCTATCTCTATCCATCCATTCCTGTCCTAATGTTCCCTTGTATTCGCATTCATTTCATGTATTCATAATCGCGTCTATCCTTATATCTGTTATTTAATTCATGCTTGAAGAAATAAATAAAATATCTATATCCATCCATCCATCCACCTACCATCTCTCTTTCATATCTATCACTATCCATCTATGCATTCCTGTCCTAATATTCCCTTGTATTCGCATTCATTTCCCATATTCATAATCATGTCTATCCTTATATCTGTTATTTAATTCATATTTGATGAAAATAAATAAAATATATCCATCTCCATTCATCCATCTATCTACCATCTCTTTCATATCTATCTATTCTGTCTGTCTGTTTATATCCATCCATCTCTGTCCTAATGTTCCCTTGTATTCGCATTCATTTAATGTATTCATAATCGTGTCTATCCTTATGTTATTTAATTCATGCTTGAAGAAATAAATAAATAAAATATCTATATCCATCCATCTACCTACCTACCTCTTTCTCTTTCATATCTATCTCTATCCATCCCTGTCCTAATGTTCCCTTGTATTCACATTCATTTCATGTATTCATAATCGTGTCTATATCTGTTATTTAATTCATTCTTGAATAAATAAATAAAATATCTATATCCATCCACCTACCTACCATCTTTCTCTTTCATATCTATCTCTATCCATCTATCCATTCCTGTCCTAATATTCCCTTGTATTTGCATTCATTTCCCATATTCGTAATCATGTCTATCCTTATATCTGTTATCTAATTCATATTTGATGAAAATAAATAAAATATATCCATCTCCATCCATCCATCTATCTACCATCTCTTTCATATCTATCTATTCTGTCTGTCTGTTTATATCCATCCATCCCTGTTCTAATGTTCCCTTGTATTCGCATTCATTTCACGCATTCATAATCATGTTTATACTTAACATCTGTTAACTAATTCATGCTTGATAAAATACATAAAATACATAAAAATAAATATGCACATCACATTTCAATGAAAATGCATGGGATAAAAAATATAAAACCCCAAATATAAAGGTGTTTATAAGTATAACCTATTGTCATTGTACTTAAATACAACGAAATTGGTTTTAAACTCACTGGTGCAAAATTATAACAGAAACGAAAAAAGAAAGGGGGGAAAAAAAACTAGCGTGTGCATGGAGTGATTTATCGATTTGGGTTCCAGATGTACTTTTATTTCATTTCTCACAACCAGGAAAATCTTCATTGTGGGTTCTGCTTTTGACAGTTTATGTTGGATGCTTTGAGTGAGTGAGTGTGTGTGAGAGAGAGAGAGTGGGAGGGGGGTAATTATAGATTTGCAACAGATATGTCACAAAAGCGTAACGTTATGCACACGTGAAACAGACTCGCGTCAGGCTCCATCTTCGGCGGGGGGGGGAGGCAAAGGACACGTCGCGCGCGAGGAGCCCGGCGCTCATGAATATTTACGAGGAGGCGTGGCCACCCGCCCGACGCAGGGGCGCGCTCCGCCATGGCCGCTCATGAATATGGAGCAGGGGGCGTGGGCGGTTCCGCCCCCCACTCCCGCCCTCCTCCCGCCGGGAGAAGATGGCGGCGGCGGTGGGGCCGGTCGGGCGGGCCGCGGGCTCGTCGGTTCCGCAGCTACGGCGAGGCCGAGGTCGTCGGCGGCGGGACGAGGCCGTCCCCGCAGATGACGACGGAGACCCCCGGAGAGCCCTGCGCGGCGCTCGGGCCAGCGGGAGGGCCCCGCCGGAGACCCGGGCCCTCCGCGAGGTGCGTGGCCGACGTAACGTGCGAGCGGACGCGCGTCGACGTGGCGGCGGGGGGGGAGGGAGGGAGAGGGAGGAAAAGAGCGGGAAGCGCGCCCATTGGCTGCTTTGGAAACGGGGCGTGGCGGCCGGGCTGGCGTGAAGGCGGGCCTCGAGGCCTCGGGCCTTTCCCGTCACTCGCGCCCGTCCTGCGGTCCCAAGCGGGCGGAAGGCGAATCCGCCGGCATCCGCGCGTCCCTCGAATGGTCGTGGGGATGCCACGGCGGTATTCAGCGGATTTGTTTGCCGCCGAGCCCGCGTTCGCTTGGGAAGGCAGCGGTGGTCGTGTAAATGCGCGCTGGCTGCCCCTGAACCACGTACACGTGAAGAGAGGCGGAGATCTGCCGAATGTTGGCTGGCTTTCATAGCTGACCGAGATTCGGGGTTGGGTTTTCTGTGTCCCAAACCGTCTTTCTCAACCTTGGCAACTTGATGATGAGTGGACTACAACTCCCAGACTCCCCAGCCATCAGAGATGGGATAAAGAACCCCCTCCCCCACTACAGCTGGCTGTGGAATTCTGGGAGTTGAAGTCCACCCGCCTTCAAGTGGCCGAGGTTGAGAAATGCAAGAAGTCCTCGACATCTGACCACATTGCTGATGCTAAGTGAGACAGTTCAGTGAGTTTCGCCCAGTTCTATGACCTTTCGCGCCACAGTGATGAAGCGAGTTCCAGCAGTTGTAAAGTCAGCAACACGGTCGTTAAGCGAATCTGGTTCCCCCGTTGACTTGCACAAGGTCGCAAAACGGAATTGCACGATCCTGGGATACTGCGACCGTCGTAAATACACGAAACCAGTTGCCAAGCGTCTGAATTTGGACCATAGGGCTGGAGATTTACCCAGTGGTCGTAAGTGTGAAAAGCAGTCCTAAGTCACTTTTTCCAGCGCTGTCGTACGTTTGAATGGTCACTAAATGGACTTGTTAGTCAAGGACTACCTATGCTGATAGGGAGCCAGTATTTGAGTAAGGCTGGCTAAGGGGATTCTGGGAGTTGAAGTCCACCCATATTAAAGCATCCTGGCTGAGGAATTCTGGGAGCTGAAGTCCAGAAGTGGCCTTATTTGAAAAACATGATTGGCCCAAAGTCACCCAGCTGGCTTTCATGCCTAAAGTGAGACTAGAACTCACTGTCTCCTAGTGATTGGCCCAAAGTCACCCAGCCAGCCTCCATGCCTAAGGGAGGACTAGAACTCACCGTCTCCTAGTGATTGGCCCAAAGTCACCCAGCCAGCTTCCATGCCTAAGGGAGGACTAGAACTCACCGTCTCCTAGTGATTGGCCCAAAGTCACCCAGCCAGCTTCCATGCCTAAGGCAGGACTAGAACTCACCGTCTCCTGGTGATCGGCCCCAAGTCACCCAGCCAGCTTCCATGCCTAAGGCAGGACTAGAACTCACCGTCTCCTAGTGATTGGCCCAAAGTCACCCAGCCGGCTTCCATGCCTAAGGCGGGACTAGAACTCACCGTCTCCTGGTGATCGGCCCCAAGTCACGCAGCTGCCTTTCCCGGCAAAGGTGGGACTAGAACTCCCAGCCTCCCGTTTTCTGCCCTGGTGCCTATCCTAGAGCCGAGGTGGCTCAGTGGTTAAATGCAGCACTGCAGGCTACTTCAGCTGACTGCAGTTCTGCAGTTCAGCTGTTCAAATCTCACTGGCTCAGGGTTGACTCAGCCTTCCATCCTTCCGAGGTGGGTAAAATGAGGACCCGGATTGTTGTTGGGGGCGATATGCTGACTCTGTAAACCGCTTAGAGAGGGCTGAAAGCCCTATGAAGCGGTATATAAGTCTAACTGCTATTGCTATTGCTAATTCCCCTACCAGAGTAGTTCTGACTATTAATATTCCCCGTGAATATCCCATTCCCAAGCGAAGACGGCCGCATCGTTTCTACCAACCTTGTGTTCTGATCTGGGGTGCTGCTCACTACCTTTGCGTTATTTTGAGGGTTTAGTAGCTGGTTTGATTCTTATCTCGGGCTGCTGCTCCGTGCTACCCAGGATCCTCCGGGCCGTAGTAACTAAATAAAATAATAAAAATCTTGCTTTTCCCAGAAAACAAGCAGGGGAGCCAGGATGACTCACAGGGGGGGGAGAAGAGTTTGCAAAGCGGCAAATTAATTTGGCGTGGAGGTTTTTAGTCTAATCTTGGCTTGGAAAAAAAGGCACACACACACACACACACAAGAGAAAGAGAGGGAGGGAGATGGGGAGGGCAGGCGGGCCCTCCGAGGGAGTGTCAGCGAGAACACTTGTGGGTTTCGTGGCACCCTCTACCTGGGTCAAGATTTCCGATGGAACGGGCACGCAGGGATGGCGAAATCCTCTCTTTCTCTCTCTGCGTCTTGTTAAAAATAACTGGTAAGCATGAGTCACCTTGCCGTGGGAGCCGGCTGGGCAACTTACGCAATCGAAACAGGGCTGCAGAAGGGAAAAAAAAATGGGCTTTCCAGAAATGAGGTCCCTGCACTAAGTAACCACACAAGAATTGCCCCCACGCTAACACGGCAACAGATTCAACAACCCCTCCCAAGAGATCTAAAAGATGCCAAGGGAAACCCGAAAAACCAACCAGCCACGATAGGCATTCTGGGTTCATCCTTCAGCATGTTAAAAGGAGGAGGGGGATATGGTCTTGGAGGTTGGCGAGGGAGGGGCTCGGCGGGCTACCCCCACAGGGAGGTAGAGAGCAACCCCCCCTCCCTCTCTGAAATAACCACGGATAAATCCCACTACCAGTAGAAGAGAATCTGGGTAGATCAGGGTGGAAAACCGGATCCTTGGTGCTCTCTGAGCTTGGTAGTTTTCTTGCAGACGTTTCATGGCCCAACTAGGGAACATCATCAGTGGTAGAAGGGAAGGGAGATTACAGAGAGGAGGAGGAGGAGGAGAAAGAGGAGGAGGGAGGGAGGAGGAGGAAAAAGGAGGAGGGGGAGGACTGTGGGGTCCTTGGTGCTCTCTGAGCTGGGTGGTTTTCTTGCAGACGTTTCATGGCCCAACTAGGGAACATCATCAGTGCTAGAAGGGAGTGGGTGTGTGGGGAGGAGCAGGAGGACTATGGGGGTCCTTGGAGCTCCCTGAGCTCGGTGGTTTTCTTGCGGACGTTTCAGGGCCCAGCTAGCGAATGTCATCAGGGCTAGAGGAAGGGAAGGAGAAAGGGAAGAGGAGGAGGAGGAGGAGGAGAAAAAGGAGGATTGTGGGGTCCCTGGTGTTCTCTCAGCTTGTTTTATGGCAGACATTTCAGGAACCAACTAGGGAATGTCATCAGTGCTGCAGGAGGAGGAGAAAGTAAAAAAAAGGAGGAAGGGAAAAGGAGGAGGAGAAGGAGAAGGAGAAAGAGAAGGATTGTAGGGTCCTTAGTGTTCTCTCAGCTTGTTTCCTGCGGACGTTTCATGGCCCAACTAGGGAACGTCATCAGTGCTAGAAGGGAGTGGGGTTTGCAGAGAGGAAGAGGAGGAGGACTGTGGGGTCCTTTTTTTTTTTTTTTTTTTTTTTAATTAAATGTTTTTTAAGTTTTAGTTTAAAACTGGTACAACATCTTTCTTAATATATCAATCAATTACAGATAATACAGAAAAAAAAACAAAGACAACAATCAGAAAAACAAAACGAAACACAGGTATCTATTATGAAAAAGTAAGAAGTATATCAACTGGTTACAACATGTTTTGGTGCTTCTCTTCGATTGACTCCTATTAATTCAAGTATCTTAACTCAAATATTTGCCATATCAAGATCATTATACCTCCGGTTTTAATTATTATAATTATTTAAACATCCTTCATCCTTAGTTATGCTAAGGAATTAGTCCATGACACATGCTGGCAGTTCATTTACTTATTTGTAAAATCCTCTATTATCATCAAATCCTCATGTTCTATTTTAACTAAACATCCATAATATTCAGTTATATCATATATCCTAACATTTTCCCAATATTGATTAACATTTAATTATATGGATTTTATTTAATTTTTTAATAGTGCTAATTATTATAGTTAATACTCTTTATGTATACCCTAAAGGTGTTTTCTCATATCCAATTGTTAGTTATCATATCGACTCCACATTATATACATTACTATTAATATCAATTATTATTCAACTATATCTGTTACACAAAAAAGCAATTAGATTTAGCTAATTTTCAGTTATATTCATCAATCTATCAACCAATTCCAAATTATATATATTGCTATCTATATCAATCATTGTTCAGCTATATCTATTACAAATTGAAGTAATCCGATCTAGATATTTTAGCTAAACATCCATAATATTCAATTATATCATATATCATAACATTTTCCCAATATTAATTAACTTTTGATTGTATGGATTCTATTTAGTTTTTTTTAATAGTGCTAATTATTATAGTTAATACTCTTTATGTGTAATCTAAAAGTATTTTCTCATATCCAATTGTTAATTATCATGTCAACTCCACATTATATACATTGCTATCAATATCAATTATTATTCAACAATATTTGTTACACAGAAAAGCAATTAGATTTAACTAGTTTTCAATTGTATTCAACAATCTATCAGCCAATTCCAGATCATATATATTGCTATCCATATCAGTCATTATTCAGCTATATCTATTACATATTAAAGTAATCCGATCTAGCTAATTTTAAATTTTTTGTCAGCCTGTGTCCCTCCAGCCACAAGGTTTCCTCCGTCCAGTAGCCATTCGTTGAATAGATTTACCAAATGTTTCCATAAGCAAGTCCAAACAAAAATATTTCGGCACCTTTGGATTCTGAATGTCAGTGATGAAGTAATAAAGTTGTTCTTGGTTTATAAATCTTCCCAATTTAACTTTAATTCTCAAGGGTGGATTCTTCATTCCTTCTGCACACTGTCTCTTTAAATGAGACGTCTTTATGGCTTCCCCCTTCTTCTCTTCCTCTGAGATAGACCAGACACCATTTCTCACATTTTCCGTTTGTGTTTCAGGGACATTTAAGCATTCAACGTTCTCAGTTTTAGCTTCATATTTTAGAATAAATTGATCCAGTTTTCGTTCAATCTTTGATAAGAATGAAAAAGTTCTCTACACGCAGAGAAAAGAGTCTGAAATGAAGTCTTGGGGGTATCTTGGGACGCCATGATGTGTCGTAGTTAAAATAAAAAATTCTCTTTTTTCCCCAGAGGCTTCGAAGCACTCTTTTTTTTTTATATAGTCTCTTACCGGCTGTCAATCTTATCTGATTGTAAACAGAGCTGGATAGTAAAGTAATAAAAATGTCGAATCGTGACGGGCTAGTTAGTAGGAATTAAGTTTTACGATCCACTTAAGGAGATTCAGAGGGGGGAGGATATCGCGGAGTTTCTTGAAGCATTTAAGAGGTAAAGTTAACCACCAGTCATAAAACCATTAGAAAAGCTAATTCGCCGCTGATCTTCTTATTGTTTGGTTTCCAATTAGCTTAATTTTTAACAGGAACAATCTCTCTTGGATAATAAAATCAGCTTACCAGATGGTATCACTTCTTCCATTCTTAGGGGCACCTGCAGTTTCAGTTAGCACACAGCTAATCCAAAAGGAATTGGCACGGGGAGTTAATACCCTCCCCCAGAGATTTGCGATTACCTCTGGGTCCCTGGGTCCCTCCCCACCTCCACTGTCGTCTTCGGGACAGCTGGGGTTCAAGGAACCCGTCCAAAAAGTCCTTTGGTATAGAGGAATTTCAGGAGTAGCCTAAAACTCCATCTTCTCACTGCTAAGCCCCGCCTTCTTCCCGAGGACTGTGGGGTCCTTGATGCTTTCTGAGCTTGGTGGTTTTCTCGCGGATGTTCCATAACCTTCCTAGGTAACATCATCAGTGTGCATCAGTGTCATTATGTCAATGTGAATTGAGTGGCTTTCCAGATGTTTTGGCTCAGGCCTTCTCTGCTGCAACCCCCCCCCCCCCACGATTTTACGTGAACATTGGTTTACCGTAAACCCAGTTTTCTAAAGTCAGGCTGATGACTCAAAGCAGACCCATCAGCCGAGATCTCCCTCCACATTCCTGACTTAGGGCTGCCTGCTTCCCCCCCCCCCCACCCCACCCCGCGGGCATCAGGGCCATGTGCTCCTCCTTGAAAACAAACACACCCATGTCCTCGTTTGAAACACACCCATTTCGTAACAAAATCCGCACATGGAACATTTCTCTTCCCGGGTGGCTCCAGAGAGCGTGCAGACAGCTGATCCAGGAGGTGGGGAGGGCTATCTCCTTTGTAAGCTTCTTCTTGAGCGAGGAGACACCGAGAAATCTTTTTTTGGGGGGGGGGGTGACTTTGTCCTCTGTCTCATTGCAAGAAACCCCCTTCCCCCCTGAAGTTTGACCTGACCTTGGTCCATAGCAGCGAGTGCAAATTCTTATGCCTCAGTATTTCAATATGAATGAGTCAAATTATTTTCCAAAGCACCTTGAGGGCAGAACAAGAAGCAATGGGTGGAAACTAATCAAGGAGAGAAGCAACTTAGAACTGAGGAGGAATTTCCTGACAGTGGGAACAATTAAACAGTGGAACAGAAGTTGCCTCCAGAAGTTGTGAATGCCCCAACACTGGAAGTCTTTAAGAAGATGTTGGATAGCAATTTGTCTGAAGTGGTGTAGGGTTTCCTGCCTAGGCAGGGGTTGGACTAGAAGACCTCCAAGGTCCCTTCCAACTCTGCTACTGTAGTGATTTAAATCAGCTCTATTTAAATCACAATTTTTAAAGAGCCGTTGTCATCTCCGTCCCACAGCGACTCACCGACAGTCCCAATATTGCAGAACCTACAACCTCTCTCTACGTAACTAAACTCCACTTCATGCTGAACAAATTATGAATGTATCTTAAATAGAAAACTATGGTTAGATAAGGTTTTTACTCCAAAAGCAACTTGTTAAAATAAGTGTGAATTTTTTATTATTTATAGATCTTTTTTATTATTTTTTTTAAAAAAACATTGATTTTTATCCACCCTGATTTGTCCTCTTTTTTTCCCCCTTTTTTTCTTTTTTTATAGATTTTATCTTTAGAACGCCCATCACTTTGGCCAAACACGGAGAAACTCACGAGGAACATAAGAGCCACCTGCGAAAGGTACGTTGGACAAGGAACCGTTTATTTAATCAACATATTGTACCTGGAATCCTTGACTTAACAACCGTCCGCTTCGTCACCACTCACAGCTAGAACATCTCTAAAAAAAAAGGACAATTTTCACACTTACGACCGTTGCAGCATCCCCAGGGTCACGGTTGAAATTGATGCTCGGCAACCAACCCATACTTATGACGGTCGCGGTGTCCCCGAAGGTTTGTGTGTGTGTGTATCTCTGATGACCTCCTAACGAGCAAACTCAAAAGGGGAAAACCAAATTTACTTAACAAGCGTGTGACTCACTTAACGGCAGCAACGATTCGCTTAACAAGTGTGGGAAGTAGAAAATGGATAGATCGGCATTGGGAAATTAAACAGAAAGAAGAGGTAGAACGTTATCAAACGTGGAATCTAGTTTACCAACGGTTGGGAAAAAAGCAGGGGAGATTGAGGATGTAAATTTATATTGTTAAGCAAATCAAATACTTTGGGAACAAATGAAAACTGGTATATATAGGCAGCGATGCCTTGTTGAATAATGAAGGAATAAGATCTCTGTTTGAAGGTATGAAATGCAAGGTTAACAATGAATAGAAGTATATTCTCTGGGGGAAAATAATGCTAATGTTAACTGAATATATATGGTAGAAGGAAAATGAGACCTTTAGTTACATTAGAGGAAATATCTGAGATGGTAAACATTATTTGAAGATGTAGATGTTAAAACAACCGTAATCAAACGACATGTTGCATGTGATGATGGTTTTTTTTTTCTTTTTTCTTTCTTTCTTTTTTTTTTCCTCTTTTCTTTTCCATTCCTTTTTGGACTTTTTTTTGCCCTTTTTGGCCTCCCCCTCATCCCCCTACCCCTTTTTTCCTTTTTTTTTTCTTCTCTCTCTCCCTTGTTTTATTTTGTTGTTTTTTGTTTCTTAAACCCTAGCTTATTGTGGTGCTTATCAAATATACAATAGAGAGATACGGGATGTATAAACTTAGTAGGGATGCACCTGTGATTAAACGACATATTATATGTGAAGATGGGTTTTCCCTCCCCCCCCCTTTTTTCTTTTCTTTTTCTTTTTTCCATCCTCTCCCTTTCCCATTGTTGTCTGTGTAATAAAAAATAAAAATAATTTAAAAAAAAGGCAAATCAAATACCCAGAACAGCAGGAGGTTCGTTAAGCACTAAGAAATGTAATTAAGAGAAAATCAGTAATAATAATTTAAAAAAAATAAGCGTGGGAAGTCAGGTCGTAGAACGGGGTCAAACCCATTTAACAACTTAGCCAGAATTGTTGGTCAAGGGGAAATTCCTAAAACTTTGCCTCCATTTTTGCCACCGACTCCTGATTAAGTTTCGATTAAAAGCATCGGAGAGGATAGGGAGAGTAAACTCGCCCAGTGAGTAAAAGGCCGAGATGTGAAAAGGGGTTTCCCCGTTTTACACAATCGACACAAATCCCTCATCCCAAGGAACTTGGTGCTGCTGTTGTTCCTTTTTAATCACAAAACCCAAATTTTGCTTCCTAGCTGAGACATGAAAAATGGCAAGAAGAGAAAACGCCGGAGGATTTTATTCACAAGCTGATGGCGGATGACCCTGAAGTGGACAGGAGGAGGACGGACGACCAAAAGAAAGAGGAAGCCCTTTTGGCCAGAGTGAGCCACGAACGTGTAAGTGTTGTGACCTGTCGGCCACCGGCCCCTCCAGGAGCCAAATCAGAGGAGGGGGAAGTATGGGAGTTAGGGTCAGCCTTAGGGCAACCTGAGAGCTCGGGGGGGGGGGGGGAGAGGGAGGGGAGCTGGCAGAGAGGGGGGGGGGCGGAGGCTGGGCCAGCCGTCAGCCTTCAGTTGGACTTTGGAGATGAAATGCATAGTAGAATAATAGAAAGTGTAGCAGCCAAAGATCCAAAAGGAAAGATGGCTGCAGGCCTGACACATAGCTTGTGAGGGCCATGCCTCGGGCTGGTCCTTCCCTATTTCCATCACTATTTTTCTCTCCTTCCTTCCTTCCTTCCTTCCTTCCTTTCTCTTTCTTTCTTTCTCTCTCTCCCTTCCCTCTCTTTTTTCTCCCATCCCTCTTTCTTTCTTCCTTTCTTTCTCTCTCTCCCTTCTCTCCCTTTTATTCTCCCCTTTCTTTCTTTCCTTCCTTCCTTCCTTGCTTTTTCTTTCTTTCTTTCTTTTTCTGTCTTTCTTTCTCTTCTTTCTCTCTCTCCCTTCCCTCTCTTTTTTCTCCCATCCCTCTTTCTTTCTTCCTCTTTCTTTCTCTCTCTCCCTTCCCTCTCTTTTATTCTCCCATCCCTCTTTCTTTCTTTCCTTCCTTCCTTCCTTCCTTCCTTTTTCTTTCTTTCTTCTTTCTTTCTCTCTCTCCCTTCCCACTCTTTTTTCTCCCATCCCTCTTTCTTTCTTCCTCTTTCTTTCTCTCTCTCCCTTCCCTCTCTTTTATTCTCCCATCCCTTTCTTTCTTTCCTTCCTTCCTTCCTTTTTCTTTCTTTCTTTCTTTCTTTCTTTCTTTCTTTCTTTCTTCTTTCTTTCTCTCTCTCCCTTCCCTTTTTTCTCCCATCCCTCTTTCTTTCTTCCTTTCTTTCTCTCTCTCCCTTCCCTCCCTTTTATTCTCCCCTTTCTTTCTTTCTTTCTTTCCTTCCTTCCTTTCTTGCTTTTTCTTTCTTTCTTTTTCTGTCTTTCTTTCTCTTCTTTCTCTCTCTCCCTTCCCTCTCTTTTTTCTCCCATCCCTCTTTCTTTCTTCCTCTTTCTTTCTCTCTCTCCCTTCCCTCCCTTTTATTCTCCCATCCCTCTTTCTTTCTTTCCTTCCTTCCTTTTTCTTTCTTTCTTTCTCTTCTTTCTTTCCCTCTCTCCTTTCCCTCTCTTTTTTCTCCCATCCCTCTTTCTTTCTTCCTCTTTCTTTCTCTCTCTCCCTTCCCTCCCTTTTATTCTCCCATCCTTCTTTCTTTCCTTCCTTCCTTCCTTCCTTCCTTCCTTCCTCTCTCTCTCTCTCTTTCTTTCTTTTGCAGCAAACCCCCCACCCACCCACTGCTTTTTAAAGCAATTTTTCCCTGCCTATTTGCCCAAACTGGCAGGGGAAAAAAATGCTTTAAAAAGCAGGAAGAAAGCTTTCCAAAAACCAGGCAGCTCACAGCTGAGTCGGGTGATCCTTGGAAGCTTTTTCTTCCCCCCCCCCCCCCCCACTACTGGTTTGCAGAACCAAGGACAATCGTCCCAACCGGTTCAGTGAACCGGGCCGAACCGCGAGGATTTCACCCCCGGGTGCTGTCCTTGCCACCCTTTACATCCTGATTTTTCTTCGCTTCCCGCCAGTTTCCGGAGTGCCTGTCGGATTCTGAAAACGAAGAACCTTCCCAGGGCCGGCCGGTCTATCGGTCAGCTTTCGTCTCCAAGGGCAGCGGCTACTCCGTCGCTTTGCTGGCTGGGTGAGTTTCTCCGGCGTTTAGCCGTGACGGATCGGGTGAAAAACTCCCTTCCACATTAGGGAGGGTGGCCTCTAAATGTAATAAATAAAGGAATTTATTTAATTTTAATTTAATTTAATTTAAAAGCAGGTTGGTTTTCAGAAAAATGACTGATTAAACGGCAGACAGTCCTCGGCTTACGACCACAGCCGAGCCCCCAATTTCCGTTGCTAAGTGAGACACTTGTTAAGTAAGCCTTGCCCCGTTTTGTGACCTTTCTTGCCACTGTTGTTAAGTGAATCACTGCTGTTGTTAGGTGAATCACACGGTTCTTAAGTGAATCCGGCTTCCCCCATGGTCGCAAAAGGGGATCACATGACTCCGGGACACTGCGACGGTCATAAATACGAACCACTTGCCCAGCCTCTGAATTTTGATCACGTGATAATGGGGGATGCTGCGATGGTCGTATGTGTGAAAAACGGTCATAAGTCCCTTTTTTTCATTGCCGTTCTAACTTTGAGTGGTCACTAAATGAACTATTGTAAGTCGAGGGCTGCCTGTATCTCAAAGGACGGGCTGGTGGTTAAATAATAGCAATAACGAATGATTTTTGCAGGCTTAAATAAAGTGGATAACATTAATTTTTCCCCCACCTTTTTTTTATTTCTTCCTCCAAAATCTCCATAGAAATTTCAGCTCGAAAGTGGAAAGGAGTCAGAGTTGCAACGACACTCTGAGAAATCGGTCGAAGAGCAGGCAGAGATCGGTTCCTGTTAGAACAAAGGTACCGGATCTTTGTGGTACACCTGGGGAAAAAATCACGGCTGTCTAAACAAAAAATTCTCAAATCTGTATAAAAATGGCTGTCGGCGTGCGTCTGCGTCTGTGTGTCCCAGCATAACTCTGGAGCGCCTCAAGCAATTTCAACCAAACACGGTTCACAGATGACTTCTTCTCTGGAAAAACAATACCGTAGGAGTAAGACATCTCCTAACACCCCTCGGGGTGGTGTGTTCGGTTAAGGTACAGCCTGTTGTGCTGTAAAATGGCTTCTACTGTACAGCGCAGTAAAGTTGCCATGATAATGGCATCGCAGTCCTCCACAAGGGGGAAAATCCAACATTAGAAATTACATTTGGTCCGGACATTTTTCTCCCTATAAATAAATACTCGGACAACTGGGTTATCAGCTAGTTTTCCTCTTTAAAATGAAGGATAATAAACCAGTGTTTCTCAACCTTGGCGACTTTAAGTCCTGCGGACTTCAACTCCCAGAATCCCCCAGCCAGCATAGCTGGCTGGGGGATTCTGGGAGTTGAAGTCCGCAGGACTTAAAGTCGCCAAGGTTGAGAAACACTGATATAAACTCTTGTCTATGAAAGCCCTCGACGTGAGGCTGGGATGGAGCCCCCCCCCCCATCACTATTGTGTGTCGTAAAAGTTGTACAGTGCGTCAACCGTGCAACTGGTCGGATTTTAGGAGCCTTTCCGCAGTGGTTGGGAAGTCATTAAGCGAACCAACCATTCACTCACTATAGGTTGGATTTTACTGAGAACTGGAAGCAAAGTAAGTTTTGGCCAAAAACCGGAACTATGTAAAATGCAGTCACATGACTATGGGATACCTGTCTTTAATAATTAATCTTCAATTTTGTGGGAAGGATGATACGAATCAACGCTCTGGTCCTCCCCTCCTCTTTCGCTTCCTTGTTCTGAATTTATCTTCCCTTTTTGTGTCTCAAAGGGGATTTTTCTCAAGAGGCAACTGGACTTTCTGGTTTTTTCGTTTGAAGACGTTTCGCTTCTCCTCCAAGAAGCTTCTTCAGCTCTGACTGGAGGGTGGAGGATGGAAGGATTGATGCTCCTTGCAGACAGCTGGGCCTTTGCATCCTTTGAGAGGGTCCTTGAGGCCACTTGGAGGTTTTATCTGTGTCCTTAAGGGTCACCTGAGTGGTGCAAAAGATTCCTGTAGTCTGCAATTTCTCTCTCTGGAAATCCATTCCTGCTCCCACCCCATTCCAAGGGTCTTCACCCCAAATTGTGTAGCTCAAAGTCTGTAGAGATTCTCCGTCATCCAGGTTGTCCCAAAGGTGCTTTTTTTCAAGAGTCAACTGGACTTTCTCTTTTTCCTTGAAGAAGTTTCTCTTCTCCTCCAAGAAGCTTCTTCAGCTCTGACTGGAGGGTGGATGATGGAAGGATTGATGCTCCTTGCAGACAGCTGGTCCTTTGCATCCTCTGAGAGGGTCCTTGAGGCCACTCGGAGGTTTCTCTGGGTTTGCAGCCTTCTTGGCTGTAGGGTGTTTTCTGCCCTGTGTCCCTTCACTGTTGGCTCCACACCCATTTGCATCACTCAGGGGACCCACAGAGAAACCTCCAAGTGGCCTCAAGGACCCTCTCAAAGGATGCAAATGAACAGCTGTCTGCAAGGAGCATCAATCCTTCTCTTCCCCACCATCCAGTCAGAGCTGAAGAAGCTTCTTGGAGGAGAAGAGAAACGTCTTCAAAGGAAAAGAGAAAGTCCAGTTAACTCTTGAAAAAAGGCACCTTTGGGACAACCTGGATGACTGAGAATCTCTACAGACTTTTAAGTACACAATTTGGGGTGAAGACCCTTGGAATGGGGTGGGAGAAGGAATGGAATTCCAGAGAAAGAAAAATTGCAGACTACAGGAACCATTTGCACCACTCAGGGGACCCTGAGGACACAGATAAAACCTCCAAGGGGCCTCAAGGACCCTCTAAGAGGATGCAAATGACCAGCTGTCTTCAAGGACTATCAATCCTTCCCTTCCCCACCATCCAGTCAGAGCTGAAGAAGCTTCTGGGATGAGAAGCAAAATGTCTCCAAAAGAAAAACAAGAAAGTCCAGTTGCCTCTTGGGAAAAAATTACCTTTGGGACAGGAGGACGTGGATGACGGAGAACCTCCAGAAACTTCCATTTTGTGCTGCCGTCCCTAACCGAAACGTCTTCTCTTGCAGGCCATCCCTTCCGCTGGTGCCTCCGTTTCCCTCGTGGGCGTCCTTTCCTCCACCCAGAACAACCGCTGCCTCTCTGCTCCGGACCTGACGGCCGAGAAGCGCCTGGTCTCCCACCAGGCGCCCTCTTCGTTCCCCGCCCTGCCCGGGCAGGAGCGGTCCATCAGCCCCGAGAGCAACGACAGCATCTCCGAGGAGCTGAACCATTTCAAGCCCATCGTCTGCTCGCCCTGCACGCCTCCCAAGCAGCTGCCGGACGGGCGCGTGCTCAGCCCCCTCATCATCAAGTCCACCCCCAGGAACCTGACCAGGAGCCTGCAGAAGCCCACCACGTACGAAGCCAGCCCTCGCATACTGAAGAAGTGGGAACAGATCCTCGAGGAGCGTCAGGTCAAAAAGACCCTCTCCAAGGCGACCTTGACCTGCTCGGTTCCCGAGCCGGGCGAAGATTTCCCGCCTCCGAACCTCAACGTCCCTCTCAAGTGTCCTCGGCAGATGCCCAGCGATGTCACCTTGCTGGACCCTCTCCCTTCCCCCTCTTTAGCAAAGCTGGGCAGTTCCGCAAACGCTCGTAGAGACTCGGAGGCTACGGAGCTGACCCCCAGGGTCCTCCCGCCAAGACTCGCCGAGAAACCCCCCAATTCCAGGATTCCCGAGCTCCCGGAAGCAAAATCGGCGCCGCGTCTGGCTGGGCCGTGCCTTCACTTCGATGCCAAAACGATTCCCCGGAAAGTCGTCCGAGTGAAGCCGGCCTCAGAGAACGGCGCTCTCGGGAATCCGGCCGAGCGGAAGCCGCGCAGATACTGGGACGAGAGCGAACTGCGCCGCCTCTCTAACGGCCTCCGTCTCGAGAGGGGGCTCGGCGAGGAGACCCCCTCTCTGCGGCGCGGACAAAAGCGGCCGTGCAAAACCAAGCACCTGGACCCTTCAGTCAAGCGGCTGAGGCCGTCGGCGGGCTGTCGCAAGGGCCCTCCGGCGTCCGACCCGCTGAGACGGCAGAGACGACGGCAGCGTGGCAGGTCTGAGCAGCGACTACAACAGGAGGAGGCCGACCGACGGCTGGCCGTGCAACTCCAGCGGCAGTTTGAGAGGGAGATCCGGACAGTGGAGAGGCCGAAGGGGCGAGCCGATCAGTATTTCTTGCGGTCTAAGAACGCTGCTAGGGCAAAGTAACCGATGTTCGCAAATGAAGCGGATTTTTTCGAGATTTCCCCTGGAGACGTCGCTCGTCAGCCTGGCAGAGTTCTTCCGGGGAGCAGGAATTCTCTCTGGTCAGTGTGGGAGCCGGAAGGAGGCTAAAGTCCAGAGCTTTCTGCCCCCCTCCCTCCTCCCCAAGCTGACTCTGAGATTATCAATCTCTCTCGCAGCGAAGGCCTCTTCGTCTGTTCGTGTCCGGAGTTCGGACTCGGGATCCGAGTCGTTACGATAACGGGGGTCGAAACGATGCTGCGAGGGGCGTTTCTAATTTGAGGAGCAGCCCTGCGTGGCTAGGAAGGCCCGATGGGAGAATGGCAGCTCTGCAATAAAATATATATTTGAATCTATAAATACAGGTAGTCCTCGACTTACGACAGGTTGTTTAGTGACCGTTCAAAGTTACAACATGTCCGGAGAAAAGCGACTCGGGAATGTTTATCACACTTAACGACCGTTGCAGCATCCCCGTGGTCACATGATCAAAATTGAGATGCTGTCGCGACCGACTCTTGTTTATGACAGTCGCGGTGTCCCTGGGGGGGGTGTCACATGATCCACGATCAAAATTGAGACGCTGTCGCGACCGACTCTTATTTATGATGGTTGCGGTGTCCCTGGGGGAGTCGCATGATCCACTTTTGTGACCTGACAAACCAAAGTCAATGGGGAAGCCAGATTCACTTAACAACCGTGTAACTAACTTAACGGTAATGATTCACTTAACAACAGTGACCAGAAAGGTCGCAACATGGAGCATAATTAACTGAACAACTGTCTGGGTAACAACAACTATTGTGGATCGTAAGGCGAGAACCACCTGTATTTAAATCGATTTAATATATGGTTAAATCTACAGAAGAACGAAAGGGGGACTTGCTTGCTTTGAGTCCGAACTGACCACCGTGGGCCAGCGAGACCCTTTGGCTGCCCGGTGGGTATTTATCGCCCCCACTCTCCCCCCACCTCCTTGGCCCTCCAGCCCCATCAGTCCTTGGTCTGCGATTGTGTTGCATCCGTATCAAAACGCACACCCTGCTTTGGGGAAGGGGAGGCGCGAAACAAACAGCGCACTTAGCTGTTTCTAACCCTTGTGCACGAGTCCTCCGCAACCAGGTTTAACGTCCCGAATAGAAGCCGCCAAGCCAGGATCCCATCTCGGTTTATTTTTTCGCCCAGCCCAGATTGATGCACAAAATCTCTTTTGCAAGATGGGACGGTTGCAGAGTCCTCGCCATGACTTTCAGTATTCATCCCCCACCCACCCACCCAAACGGGGCTGTGTGTGTCCCACTCCCGAAACGGGCTTGTGGGATCTGGGAAAATCCTTGTTTTCGGGCGTCGGAGGAAAACCTGGCGCCGTTTTGTGGCTCGAACCAAATCCATGGATTCTTTTTTTTTTTAAAGAAAAAATAAAGTTTGGAGGAGGTTATTTTTTGGGGGGGGGTTCCCCAAAAGAGGGTGAAGGAGGGAGCAGTTTTTTTTTCCAAGCACTTCCAAAGCGGCAATTTGGGCTGACCCACAAGTGGTGGTTAGAAGCTGTTGGGGGCTCAACTTGAGAAGATCCTGGGGCAATAGGATTCAGAATCCTGTGATCTCTGGAACCTGGTTGCGTTTCAAAACCACCTTTGGGCCTGCCTGAGTCTGGGCGGTTCCCCCTTTGGCTCCCAGAATTCCCCAACACCAGCATGGATTCCGGGAGTTGAAGTCCGCATCTTAAATTGTTCAAGCTTTTAAACTTTGGGTGGACTTCAACTCCCAGAATTCCCCAGCCAGCATGGATTCTGGGAGTTGAAGTTCACCCAAGCTGGCTGAGGTGTTTGGGAATTGGAAGTCCTTCCTCCAAGCCTGTTGGGGAATTCTGGGAGTTGAAGTCCATTCATGCTGGTGTTGAGGAACTCAGGGAGTCAAAGGCCACCCATGCTGGCTGGGGGCATTCTGGGAGTTGGAGTCCACATCTTAAACTGACCAAGATTCTCAACTCTGTGTGGAGTTCAACTCCCAGAATGCCCCAGCCAGCATGAATGGACCAGTTCCCAGAATTCCCCAGCCAGCATGAATGGACCAATTCCCAGAATGCCCCAGCCAGCATAGGTGGCCTTTGACTCCCTGAGTTCCCCAACACCAGCATGGATTCTGGGAGTTGAAGTCCACCCAAGCTGGCTGAGGTATTCAGAGATTGGAAGTCCTTCCTTCCATGCTGGGAGTTGAAGTCCACATCTTAAACTGGCCGAAGGTTCTCAACTTTCTGTGGACTTCAACTCCCAGAATTCCCCAGCCAGCATGGGTAAACTTTTGACTTCCCGAATTCCCCAACACCAGCATGAATTCTGGGAGTTGAAGTCCGCATCTTAAATTGGTCAAGGTTTTCAACTTTGTCTGGAACTTCAACCCCCAGAATTCCCCAGCCAGCATGAATTCTGGGAGTCGAAGCCCACTCAAGCTGATTGAGGTATTCGGGGAGTTGGTCCATCCGTGCTGACTGGGGCATTCTGGGAGTTGAAGTCCACACTTAAACTGGCCAAGGTTTTCAATTTTGGGTGGGCTTCGACTCCCGTAATGCAACTTTAGAGACTGGCTTTTGGTCTTAATTCCTAACCTCCCCAACTCAAAGAGTATGTTCTTAACCAGTATTAAAACTCCCTTTTGACTCATCCGTTCTTCGCTTGATTTGGATTTAAAGCCTTAGTTTTTGGGGGTTCCCCCCCCTCCTTTGCTGGTTCCATGACTTCTTCCAGAGGGGTAGCTATGCATTCTGCCCTCTGCCAGGAGGGGTGAAAACCGGGGGGGGGGGGGGGTTTGCAGGGAGAAGGATTTGGGCAGAACAGGAGGGACCACCAAGAACTGAAAATTGAATGCAAAGCATCTGTTTAGCTTTCGGGGGATTTTTCCCCGTGGGAAACGACGCCTCCAAATGTTTTCTCGGAACTTGTCGGTCAGGAAAGGCGCCCCAAAAAATGAGATTTTTTTTTGTATTGCATCGATCATCAGTGTTCTTCCTTTTAATTTGCTGCGTGGAGATGCCGTCCGTGGAAGCGGAGGAAGGAGGAAGGATAAGCCTTAAAAGACTCATAAAATGAATGGATTATTTCTTTTTATTTTGGGAAGACGGATCTCCCCCTCGGAGCCCTGAGAGCCGAAGCTGCCCCAAGAACGCGCTGAATGTTTTCAAATTTTCACACCTCCGGCAAGACGCCGTCCCGGGACTTGAGCACAGGTAGTCCTCCACTTACGACGATTCGTTTAGCGACCTTTTTTAGAGCCACGAGACTCCTAAAAATGACTTGTGACCGGTTTTCACTCTTACGACTGTCACAGCATCCCCATGATCAAAATTTGGACGCTTGGCACCTGACTCGTACTTACGACGGTCACAGCATCCCAGAGTGACGCGATCCTCTTTTGCGACTTTCTGACGAGCAAAGTTTTGTCAGAATTCACTCAACAAAAGTGTTACCGACTGCAGGGATTCACTTAACGACTGTAGCCAGGCGGGCCGTACAATGGGGCAAAACTCCCTTAAGAAATGTCTCGCTTAGCAACGGAAATTTTGGGCTCAATTGTGGTCGTAAGGTGAGGACTACCTGTGAGGTCCCTTTCAGGGATGCTCCCCAGCCCAAATCCGAGGGTTGTTGGTGTGTCGACATCTACGGAAGCCAATTATTGTGCTCGGTTGCGTATTCACAACAATTGCGGTCTTTCACTGAAACCCTGCCTTGCCTTTTTAAATACAGAAGGTCCTCGACTTACAACTGTTCACTTAGTGACCATCCAAAGTTACAAAGACACTGGAGGAATAAAAAAGTGACTCATAGCCATTTCTCACACCAGTGTTTCTCAACCTTGGCAACTTGAAGTCCTGGGGACTTCAACTCCCAGAATTCCCCCAGCCAGCTATGCTGGCTGGGGGATTCTGGGAGTTGAAGTCCTCAGGACTTCAAGTTGTCAAGGTTGAGAAACACTGTCTCACACAACCGTTACCGTCATGTGATCAAAATTCAGAGGCTCGGCAACTGGCGTGTACTTAATGCCTGTTGCAGTCTTCCTGTGTTTCCTCCTTGGCGACCTGACACGCCAAGTCAATTTGGGGGGGGGGGAGCCAGATTCATTTAACAACCATGCGAGCAACTTATCAACTACAGTGATTCACTTAGCAACGGTGGCCAGATCGGTCGTAAAACAGGGCGCTTAAAACTCCCTTAACCGATATTTCATTTGGCCACGTAAATTTTGGACCGAGTTGTTAAGTCGAGGGCTGACGGTATTGGATGTTTCCTTCCCCCCCCCTCTACCAGCTGTTTAAAAACGGGCGCAGGTGTGCCGTTAAGGTCCGCTATGCAAATGAGGAAACGCCTTTTGAGGGCGGGGTTTCCCCCTACACCTGGTTGGTTTCTACCTGGGATCGGCCGGGAGGCTTTCAAAGAAATGGCGAAACTGCATTGCGCTCGGCTTCCTTAATCCCATCGCGATCCGTCTCCCGTCTGCTTCGAAATCACGCGTCGCGCTTCGGTGTCTCTCTCGGCTTGGTCCCCGGAAATCCGTGCAGCCCCCAGACTCAAAAAGTATCGCTTTCTGCGTCCCACCCGAATCACTGTGGCTTCGTCCGATGTTTTGATAAAAAAGAAATCTGTTTACTGACGAAGGAGTTTGCGTCTTTTTCTTCGTTAAGGGTCACGAGTCTCCAAGTGAATTGGGGAGGGGGGGGAGATTTGGAAAAGATGGGGTTACATTTCTCTTTTGGCCAATATTCCCATTATCACCTTTTTTTAACCACCCCATAATCCCTTGCAGGGGGGAGTCTGGGCTCTTCATTTTATGAATGAAGCCAGCAGAATATTTACTGGCCGGATGCTCTGCATGTTGCCAATGCGGAGGTATGAAAGCCAGTTGGGTGGCAGGAACAATGACCAGGAGACTGTGAGTTGTAGTCCCACCTTAGCCATGAAAGCCAGCCTGGTGGACTTTGGAACAATCGCCAGGAGGCGGGGAGTTCTAGTTCTGCCTTAGCCATAGCTGACGCTCCTTCCTCATCTCCCCCTCAACATCCACCTTGTGAGGTGGGCCGGGCGGAGAGGGACTGGCCCAAACGCCCTCAGCCATGGGATAACCGTGGTTTCTTTCTATAAAGTGGATTGATGTCCTTGTAAAAGTCCCCAGGATGACAGTTTAGGTATTTCTCAGCTAACCAAAATTTAATCCATCTTTCTTTTCAAGGAAGAAACCATGGTTATCCCGCCAGATCAGAGCCGAGAATAGATCACAGTTAAGTTCACATACTTCGTGATAAACCTTTTGTGAATTAACTCTGGTCCGAAATTCCCCGCAGCAAATATCCCCTGAAGATCCAAAGGAGAGAGAGAGCCAAACCAGAGTATTTTAAGGGTGAAATCCTTCGGGAGAATAATTTTATTGCGTAAGAACTGAAGAACGTGCCCACAAGAAGCGCCAGGAAAATGAAATGACCGCCGTTGAGACAGAAGGAGGACCTTCGATCTGTGGAAACGTCTGATGTTCTTCCACAGGGAGGAGGAACGGTGAAATAAGAGAGAAAAAAAAACGTTTGGTGGTCTTACAGGAGGAGACTGAAACTTGGTGGTCTACCAGGGACACCTTCCCCAAGAGACCTTCTGGAAGGCCCCAGTGGCCACTGATTGGTTCTCAACATGGAATCTTCATCAATTATTTCTTCTCAACACGGGTCAAAGAGTGTCTGTCTTAACAAACCGGAGGCCCATCATTTGTACAGCTGTTTATCTGACTCTTCCAAGTACTCCAGTTCCATTTTGAACGTTCCCTTCAAGATGGACCTCAAGCTTTCAAGATGGACCTCAAGCTTTCAAGGTGCACCTCAAGCTTTCAAGATGGACCTCAAGCTTTCAAGATGGACCTCAAGCTTTCAAGGTGCACCTCAAGCTTTCAAGATGGACCTCAAGCTTTCAAGATGGACCTCAAGCTTTCAAGATGGACCTCAAGATTTCAAGATGGACCTCAAGCTTTCAAGGTGCACCTCAAGCTTTCAAGATGGACCTCAAGCTTTCAAGGTGCACCTCAAGATTTCAAGGTGCACCTCAAGATTTCAAGATGGACCTCAAGCTTTCAAGATGGACTTCAAGCTTTCAAGATGGACCTCAAGCTTTCAAGGTGCACCTCAAGATTTCAAGGTGCACCTCAAGATTTCAAGATGGACCTCAAGCTTTCAAGATGGACCTCAAGCTTTCAAGATGGATCTCAAGCTTTCAAGATGGATCTCAAGCTTTCAAGATGGACCTCAAGCTTTCAAGGTGCACCTCAAGCTTTCAAGATGGACCTCAAGCTTTCAAGGTGCACCTCAAGCTTTCAAGATGGACCTCAAGCTTTCAAGATGGACCTCAAGCTTTCAAGGTGCACCTCAAGATTTCAAGGTGCACCTCAAGCTTTCAAGATGGACCTCAAGCTTTCAAGGTGCACCTCAAGATTTCAAGGTGCACCTCAAGCTTTCAAGATGGACCTCAAGCTTTCAAGGTGCACCTCAAGATTTCAAGGTGCACCTCAAGATTTCAAGATGCACCTCAAGCTTTCAAGGTGCACCTCAAGCTCAAACTTTCAAGATGGACCTCAAGATTTCACGATGCACCTCAAGTTTTCAAGATGGACCTCAAGCTCTTTCAAGAGGCACCTCAAGCTTTCAAGGTGCACCTCAAGCTCAAACTTTCAAGATGGACCTCAAGATTTCACGATGCACCTCAAGTTTTCAAGATGGACCTCAAGCTCTTTCAAGAGGCACCTCAAGATTTAACGACGCACCTCGAGGTTTCAAGATGCACCTCAACATTTCAAGATGCATTTCAAGGTTTCAAATTTGTGAAGCTTTCCTACTGGGGGACCTCAACGAAAGCCTTCAAGTCTAAGGGATCCTGGAAACAGCGCTGGTGTCTCCTCCACAGGCGGTAGTACCAAGGGGCGTCACCGCTCCATCAGCTGCAGCTCCTTTCAGCAAAAGTTCTCTAGAAGGCCGCGTCCTACTTGAAGGTCTTCTACAACAGTTAGGTGAGGGCACGCAATATTGCCTGGAATCTCTCTTATTGGTGGGATGGAGGGGAGTCGTTCTTCTCTTGAAGGTCCCGGAGGGAGGACACATCCAGCTTTCTCCTGGCCTTGATCGCAGGAAGACTTCGGATCTTCTGGATGGACTTGACACTGGTTTTGGGAACCTGGTCCTTGCCGATTGCCCTGGATTCGTTGATCTTGTTACAAACGGCCACCGTGCATTTATAGTCCTTCTGAAATTCCTTCAGGAGTTCCAAAGCTTCCCCGATATTCCCGCCAATTCTCCTTTCTCCTCCGCAAGACGCACACTGAAGGGGCAGGGAAGCAAACCATCATCAGCCACCTTTTAACCCAGTTAGGTTTTTGCAAAACTACCCCCGCATTTCCCAAAGCATGCACCGTGGGTGATGCGGCTATCGAAAAAAGCCAGTTTTTGTTGATTATTAGCCCATTGGCCAGGGGTGAAATGCGACCGGTTTGGCCCGGTTCACCCAAAACGGTAGTAAAAAATGCTTTAAAAAGGAAAAAATTAAAAATAAATAAAAGTTCCAACGATCAGCTGTGCTGCGCGATGGTAGGAACCTTTTTTAAAAAAACTTTCCTTTAGCATTTGGGGGTCTGTTTTTGCTCCAAGGAGGCTTCCACAAGGCCTGCTAGGCCAAAAATGGGGGAAGGGGGTGAGGGTGCTAAGGAAGGAAGGAAGGAGGGAGGAAAAAGAAAGTGATGGGAGGAAAAAAAGGGAAGGGAGAAGGAAGGAAGGATAACAGCATTACAGAGTAACAAAGTTGGAAGGGACCTTGGAGGTCTTCTAGTCCAGCCCCCTGCTCAAGCAGGAGACCCTGTACCATTCCAGAGAAATGGCTGTCCAGTCTCTTCTTTAAAGCCTCCAGGATGGAGAAGGAAGAAAAGGAGAAGAGGATGAGGAAGGGAAGGAAGGATAACAGCATTACAGAGTAACAAAGTTGGAAGGGATCTTGGAGGTCTTCTAGTCCAGCCCCCTGCTCAAGCAGGAGACCCTGTACCATTCCAGAGAAATGGCTGTCCAGTCTCTTCTTCAAAGCCTCCAGGAATGGAGAAGGAAGGAAGGAGAGGAGGGAGAGAAGGAAAGAAGGAAGAAAAGGAGAAGGAAGGAGAAGAGGAAGAAAAGAAGGGAAGGAAGGAAGGATAACAGAGTAACAAAGTTGGAAGGGACCTTGGAGGTCTTCTAGTCCAGCCCCCTACTCAAGCAGGGCAACCTTCCCTATTTCAGCCTGTCCAGTCTCCTCTTCAAAGCCTCCCCTGATGAAGCCCTTACAGCCTCTGGTGGCAACTGGTTCCACTGGTGAATTGTTCTCCCTGTCAGGAAATGTCTCCTTATTTTTAAACTGGTTTTCTCCGTGATGAGTTTCCACCCGTGGCTGCTTCTCCTACCCTCAGGAGCCTTTGGAGAATAGCTGGAAACCCCCTCCCCCTCTTCTTTGGGACAGCCCTTCCAATATTGGAAGACGCCGTCCTGTCTCCCTTGGTTCCTTCTCTCTGTTAGATGAGACAATCCAGGTCCCTGCAGCTGTTCGTGACCCGCTTTGGCCTCCAGGCCTCTGATTCTCTAGGACTGTTTCTCAACCTTGGCAACTTGAAGATGTCCGGACTTCAACTCCCAGAATTCCCCAGCAGTGGTTAGGACAGTGTTTCTCAACCTTGGCAACTTGAAGATGTCCGGACTTCAACTCCCAGAATTCCCCAGCAGTGGTTAGGACAGTGTTTCTCAACCTTGGCAACTTGAAGATGTCCGGACTTCAACTCCCAGAATTCCCCAGCAGTGGTTAGGACAGTGTTTCTCAACCTTGGCAACTTGAAGATGTCCGGACTTCAACTCCCAGAATTCCCCAGCAGTGGTTAGGACAGTGTTTCTCAACCTTGGCAACTTGAAGATGTCCGGACTTCAACTCCCAGAATTCCCCAGCCAGCGAATGCTGGCTGGGGAATTCTGGGAGTTGAAGTCCGGACATCTTCAAGTTGTCAAGGTTGAGAAACACTGCTCTAGGACAGCCCTTGCCCTCCCCTCAAAGAGACCTCCCACCTTCCAGGTCCCCCCGCCAAACCCCTTGAATGGACCACCAGCCTTGGGGTCCTTCTCAGGTGCTCGGGGGCTGCATCCCCAGCACTTGAGCCCTCACCTAGAGGGACGTGGGCAATGTTTTTGGGCTCCCTCAGCTCCAGCAGGAGTTCTTCCAGCCGTTCCATTCTGGTCTTCTGAGGTTTCGGAGCTGGGATCCTCAAGACCTGTGAGAAGATACGAAGGAGGGTTGCGGGAGTTGGGTCGTTGTCTAGTTTAATGAAAAGAAGGGGTGACAGGGTGGCAGCATTCCAGTATTTAAGGGGCTGCCCCAAAGAAGAGGGAAGAAAAGATAAGGAAGAGAGGAGGAGAGAAGGAAAGAGAGGGAAGGAAGAAAGGGGGAAAGGAGTGGAGGAAGGGAAGGCATAGAAAGAGAAGGAGAGAGGCAGGAAGTGTTGACTTCAGGAAGGGTTCAGAAGAGAGGAGGAGAGGAGGAAGAAAGGGAAGGAGGGAAGGAATAGAAAGAGGAGAGAGGGTAGGAGAGGAAGAGAGGAGCAGGGGAGAGGCAAAGGAAGAAGGAAAAGGAAGGGAAGGAAAGAAGGAGGGAAGGGATAGAAAGAAGGAGAGAGGGAGGAAATGTTCACTTCAGGAAGGGTTCAGAAGAGAGGAGGAGAGGCGGAAGAAAGGGAAGGAGGGAAGGAATAGAAAGAAGGAGAGGAGGGAAGGGGGAAGGAGGGAAGGCATAGAAAAATAGAGAGAGAGGGAGGAAGGGTTCACTTCAGGAAGGGGTTCAGAAGAGAGGAGGAAGAAAGGGGGAAGGAGGGAAGGCATAGAAAGAGAAGGAGAGAGGCAGGAAGTGTTGACTTCAGGAAGGGTTCAGAAGAGAGGAGGAGAGGAGGAAGAAAGGGGGAAGGAGGGAAGGCATAGAAAGAAAGAGTGAGGCAGGAAGTGTTGACTTCAGGAAGGGTTCAGAAGAGGAGAGGAGGAAGAAAGGGGGAAGGAGGGAAGGCATAGAAAGAAGGAGAGAGGTAGGAAGGGTTCAGAGGAGAGGAGGAAGAAAGGGGGAAGGAGGGAAGGCATAGAAAGAAGGAGAGAGGGAGGAAGTGTTGACTTCAGGAAGGGTTCAGAAGAGAAGAGAGGAGGAAGAAAGGGGGAAGGAGGGAAGGCATAGAAAGAAGGAGAGAGGCAGGAAGGGTTCAGAGGAGAGGAGGAAGAAAGGGGGAAGGAGGGAAGGCATAGAAAGAAGGAGAGAGGGAGGAAGTGTTGACTTCAGGAAGGGTTCAGAAGAGAAGAGAGGAGGAAGAAAGGGAAGGAGGGAAGGAATAGAAAGAAGGAGAGAGGGTAGGAGAGGAAGAGAGGAGCAGGGGAGAGACAAAGGAAGAAGGAAAAGGAAGGGAGAGGAGGAAGGAAAGAAGGATTGGATTTATTACATTTATATGGATTTATTACATTTATATGCCGCCCTTTTCCCCGAAGGGGACTCAGGAGAGAAGGAAAGAAGGAGGGAAGGGATAGAAAGAGAAGGAGAGAGGGAGGAAGTGTTCAGAGGAGAGGAGAAAGAAAGGGGGAAGGAGGGAAGAGATAGAGGAGGAGAGAGGGTAGGAGAGGAAGAGAGGACAGGGGAGAGAAGGGAAAGGAGAGGAAGGAGGGAAGGGATAGAAAGAGAAGGAGAGAGGGTAGGAGAGGAAGAGAGGAGCAGGGGAGAGGCAAAGGAAGAAGGAAAAGGAAGGGAGAGGAGGAAGGAAAGAAGGAGAGAAGGGAGGGAGGGTGAAAAGGAAAAAATTAATAATGGGGATAATACAAAATAGGCATATGGGATATTAAGCGAAGAAACCCAGATTGTGTATTTTAACCCTTTATATGGAAAAAACAAATACGCAAAAGTGATCAAGATAAACAAGAACTATGTGAACGGATACCTGGAACTATATATAAGAGAATAAAAACAAAAACTTAGCAGCATCCCAGGATTTGAGGGGCTGCCCCAAAGAAGAGGAGGGGGTCCACCTATTCTCCAAAGCCCCCGAGGGCAGGAGAAGAAGAAGCAATGGGTGGAAACTAATCAAGGACAGAAGCAACCTCGAATTAAGGAGAAACTTCCTGACAGTGAGGACCATTAACCAGTGGAACGACTGGCCACCAGAACTTGTGGCTGCTCCAACACCGGAGGTTTTCAACAAGAGATTGGTCCGAAATGGTGTAGGGTCTCCTTAATGGGTCCGCTTAACGACTGTAGGTTTACTTAATGGCCGTAGTGATGTCCTGCTTAACAACCGGCACGGCTGGCGACCATTTCACCGAGAGGAGACGGGAGCCAAGGAAAGTGGGCTGGATCCAGCATGGGGATCGTCCCAGCCAACCCCTCCCGCACCCCCAAAGATCTCCCTCTGGGTCTCCTGACCTTCTTTTTGGCGGAGACGTAAGGCTTCTGGTAGGAATCCAGCCTGGCTTTGGCGTCGCGGTAGACCAGGGGGTAGCGAAGGGCCTTCTCCAAGGCTTGGACGTTGTGTTGAATTCCTGGTCCGAGGCAGAAACGGAGGAAACGTTGAATGGAAAGGGGGAAAAAACAACAACGGATTTCTCCCTTATCATCTAGGAGGGGAATCATCCGTTCTATTCTAGCCCTGATGATGTCACCTAGTGGGGTGATGAAACGTCTCCCGAAGAAAACCCCAGGCTCAGAGCGCATCAAGGAACCTCCAGTCCTCCTCTTCCTCTTCCTCCTCCCTGCAAACTCTCCACCCTTCTAGCACTGATGATGTTCCCTAGTTGGGCCGTGAAACGTCTCCAAGAAAACCACCAGGCTCAGAGAGCACCAGGGACCCCACAGTCCTCCTCCTCCTCCACAAACCCTATCCACTTCTAGCACTGATGATGTTACCTAGGGTGATGAAACGTCTCCCAAAGAAAACCCCAGGCTCAGAGCGCATCAAAGAACCTCCAGTCCTCCTCTTTCTCTTCCTCCTCCCTGCAAACCCCCTTCCCTTCTAGCACTGATGATGTTCCCTAGTTGGGCCATGAAACGTCTCCAAGAAAATCACCCAGCTCAGAGAGCACCAAGGTGCCCACAGTCTTCCTCCTCCTCCTCCTCCTCCTCCTCCTCCTCCTCCTCCTCCCTCCTCCTCCTCCTTCATTCTAGCACTGATGATGTTCCCTAGTTGGGCATGAAACGTCTCCAAGAAAACCACCAGGCTCAGAGAGCACCAGGGACCCCACAGTCCTCCTCCTCCTCCACAAACCCTATCCACTTCTAGCACTGATGATGTTACCTAGTGGGGTGATGAAACGTCTCCAAGAAAACCACCGGGCTCAGAGCGCATCAAGGAACCTCCAGTCCTTCTCTTTCTCTCTGCAAGCCCCCCCTAACTTCTAGCACTGATGATGTTCCCTAGTTGGGTCATGAAATGTCTGCAAGAAAACAGCCCCATAGTCCTCCTCTTTCTGCTTCTCCTCTTTCTCCTCCTCTTCCTCCTCCTGACTGCCCCCCCCATAGCAACTGAAGATGTTAGCTAGTAGGGTGATGAAACATCTGGAAGAAAACCACCAACTTCAGAGAGCACCAAGGACCCTAATAGTTTCTTCTCCTCCTCCTCCTCCCCCC